>NW_018406672.1:2182509-2214354 GCF_002113885.1 Mizuhopecten yessoensis
TAACGGACGACGGACGACGGACGACGGACGACGGACGATGGACGACGGACGACGGACGACGGACGACGACGGACGAAAACGGATAGTAATAGGTCACTTGAGCTAAAGCTCAGGTGACCTAACAAGAGGAAAACTAGAGAGTTTCAGTGTCTATCCATGCCCAATGCCAATCATACACTTTAATGATGCTGATATCAAAGAATTAAAAATGCACAGCATCAAAATGAGATGTGAATTCCTTGACAAGGGAAGTAACTCTAAGTCAGAAAAACCACTTTTTATTACTGCATTGTCTTTAAAGAAGGGGGGATAATTCAAGATGGAAAAACGGCTCTGAGGAAGAACCCATCTTTATGATTACACCTCGGGCAGTGGTCCGCTTTACCTCAATAGACCTTCCCTGCAAACTAATCTTATCTAGACCTACCATAACACTGGCAACAAGATGATGACGTCTACATAAAGCCAAACTAAGTGATCCGTCGTGGACAAAAACCAATGTCAAGGACATACTGGGTGTAAAATGTCAAGGACGTACCAGAAGGAATCAATACGCTTATTGTTTTGGTTGGAAATACAAAGTAGCCATGCCTCCATTTTATGTGAAGTTAAGGGATTTGAACTCGGTGATCGGAAGCTATAACACCGAATTCTGTCTAAATGTTGGCAAAACAGCCAGAAAAGGAAGCATCATTACGTTAGATTTGACCTTGACAGACTGTTTCGAACTGATGAAATTCCACTCCAGGGACGCCACAAAATGCCATCCTAGTCTAGAGTAATTCTCATAACAGTTTCTTGAAAGCAAGAATAAAATCTCAAAAAAATACATCATTACAATACTCCAGCATTTTGCTTTCCAAATACATCACTAGAGTTTTTTCATTTCCAAATGATTTTTGTTGTTGTTAGCAATATATTGTTTTTATCATTGTTCCCAAAATTTCATTCAGTTAAGTACAAGTTTTGTATCTAGTAGAAAGCCTAGATATTGTGATGTTATGGAGATGTATGAAAATATGAAGTCCTTTAACATTGATAAGATTATCATACATTTTATGAGAAATATTGTTTCTCTGACTTAACTTCCGCCTGTAGTCCTAATATAGTTTTTGTCACCTCACCCATAGTCCTACCCTTATCACAATAACCTGTCCTGTTCATTGCCATTACTTGTCTGTGGTATCTAGACTTAAGCTATGTACCCCATCCTACACAATACATCTCCAGCACACACGCAGGCATACACACATAGGGAGATATTAGCCAGGTGGCATAGGACTAGTAGTTAGCGCCTGATAAGGCAGCTCCTGCGAATTTCTCAAAATAGTATCGATTAATGTATATGCTAATTATATTAATTATATATCTATGTACTGTAAAGCTCTTTAGAGTGGCTTATGTTAGCTAGATAGGGCACTATATCAAATGCTGTATATTTATTTATTATTTTATCCTCAATTAGCACCCGTCTTCATAGATGTCAAACACATCCTGAATTTTTACCTCAGAGATTATCTCAGAGGCAATTGCAATATGTATTTGACTTAACTATATAGTCTAGTACATGGAGGAAATGTCAGGTCTTGCCCGTAACTATTGTACAGCCATTGTCCCCTTGTTTAACTCATTCACCCCTGAAATTCCATAATGAACTATTCCAACATCTGAATTGGAAGAGTTCAAATGTTTCTTCAGGGGTGTATGAGTTAACCCATTCACCCCTTAAGTCACATTTGAACCGTACCAAATCATAGACTGGGCAAATCCAGTTTAAATATGTAGGGGTGATCGAGTTAATGTTAAAAGACGACGACTCAGCCTTCTCCTATACCGAGTCTGCTACAGATGCTGCACTTCTTGTTCTCCCAAATTAAGTATGATGAAATTAGATTGTAGACAAGAATATACATATACACTCCATAGTCCGTTACATAAAATTGTCAACCTTACGCCACTGGAAATAATGATTCTCATTTAGTGTCAAACACTGAAAAGGATGGCAGCCATCAAACAATTAACGTAAATGGTGATTTGTAAACATATGATTCCTCTAACTAACTCTGATTCGTCCCTGTTTCCACGACATCTTGGCCCTTCCTCTTACGACAGCGAGCATCACCTTACATTCCGATCACTAAACATCCAGACTTACCCTGCCGATCCTCCATAGGCCGTTTATTAGCTTACTCTCATGACATTAAGCAATTGACGGCACAAAAAAAGCTTGAGTTACCTCAGAGTATTAACAGTAATTCTTAAAGGACCGATATACATACACACACAGCACAAGGAGACGAAGCCCAAGGACGTTTATATCTACAAAAAGATATATCGAAGGAGACAAATAAGGGATATTTAACACCCGACAGACCTAAGAAAATGTTTCCTATCAGACAAATTCACTAATTCCAGGAGATATTTCGTACCATTGGACCATTATTTCTTTTGGGATGCTATAACCTTAGAAATGAACACTGGTATTTATTTCGAGACAGTTTCTGACTAGAATTTTTTGTACCAGGTTTTCAATTCAATTAATCAACAATGAAATCTTGTTACAGTGCAACAAATTGTCCAGCATTAGTTTGGCATTATAACAGAATATGGTGATATACTGACGTAGCTGGAAAAGGAATTGATAAGAAAATGGAAACCATGAAACATCTCATTATAGCGTTAGGTGCCAATTAAAACAAGAACATCCTATTAATGTTTTATCGTATATCTTTATTTAAAGTCACAAATGTTTTAATGTTTTCCATCTACAATACAGTATATAAACTTCTGAAAAAGAGAACAAAATTATTTTACGATCTTTTCAGGGGCCACGGTGGCCAAGTGGTTAAGGCTTCTGACATTCTGCTACCACTAGCACTATATACACTGGGTCGTGGGTTTGAGACCTACATCGGGCAGTTGCCAGGTACTGGCCGTAGGTCGGTGGATTTTCTCCTGGAACTCCAGCTTTCCTCCACCACCAAAACCTCGGCACGTCCTTAAAACGACCATAGCTGTTCATAGGACGTAAAACACAAACAAACCTAATTTTACGATCTTTTCAACAGGATCTTGAGATATAAAGTGTATAAGGTCCTTTACGTTACATCGTTTCAACAGGTGACAAAGTCACACATTTGAACATCTCTATATCTTGACACAAATAGTTGATGTTTTTATTGTCAAATGCAAAAATAGCTATAGACAAAGAATGATATAACACAAGTAATTAATGATTGCCAATCTCACTCAGAATTGTCTAGTCTGTATCGTATTAATCAATGTTACGGAAAAAAAAATGCAGAAAAGAATAAGAATTACTTAAGATCAGGTTAAACCATTAGGCACACAATTACCAATGCATGGTTTTCATTAAGATAGAAAAGAAAAGAAAAAAACAAGCATTGAAATAAGAACAAAGCACATATCAAGATGTTGTCACATTCAGACGTTTTCCACGGTAACTCTGACCCAATGTCCGCGTAACAAAACAATTCCTTTCTAGGGTATCATATTAAATAGGTCATTGAAATAATGACTCATCACTGGACATTTTTTTTAAAATGTCCCATTTCCCCAAAAAAATTGGAATTCAATCTTTGGGGCGAGAATGAGCTTATGCTTAACAATCGAAAACATATCAAATGTAACAGTCCCTGTGGGGGATCTCAGAACACCGACAAGGCTCCTTAAATACAATCATCTAATTTCACCGCCACGGCAGTGGAGCAATTTCTTGGGAAACAGATATTGCAGCAATTAGGCTGAAGGCTTTATAATGCCGAGGATAGCATACTGTTTCGGATTCTGAAAGACTGACCAATATTATCTTTAACTCAAAAAGACAACACAATTTTTTTTCGAAATTGTCATAAAGGGACGTAATGACAATGTTGTCTGAATGACTTTGATGATTTCTGATGTAACTTTATCTTTAATGAGAGGCAGAATGGAACCGACAACCAGCGTCAATATCACTGGACCACAGTATAAGGAAGATATAGCTACGAGGGTAACAGATTTAGACGGTCCTTTTGACACGTTCGTATATTACAAACCTTAACTGAAGGTTATTTCCTCAATATCTTACATTGTAATAGTTGTCAGGCAAAGTATACTATACTATATGGCGGTCGGGTGGTGCGGAGGATAACCCACTCGTCTAACGCCAAGGTGGTTTGGGTTCGATTCCCCGGTCAGACGTGAAAGGGTCCGGGTTACCTGCCCGACTACATGGGTTTTCTCCAGTTTCCTCCCAAATAAACACCCTTGCATGCAAACATCCAGGCCAACAAGTGTCTTTGATATAAGATGGAATAACTTGTTTCATAATAATGGTAAAATAATTAAAGTTTATATATAAAAGAATATATTCTATTAACATATTATATATATACATAAATATATATGATAAATTACATAACAACCAAGGTGATCGTGTGTAAATGATCTGCAGCCCCAGTACATTATAATATTGGAATGTGGAAAACTTTCTCAAAAGATTTCATTTACGGATACCTTTACCACTGCCATAAACTGTAACTAAGTGACGGGTAAACAGAAAGTCAATCTGAAGATCTTATGACAGATGATCTTATGACTGATGATCTTATGACTGATGATCGTATGACAGATGATTTTATGACAGGTGATGTCTTATGACAGGTGATCTCTTATAACAGGTGATCTCTTATGACAGGTGGTCTCTTATGACAGGTGGTCTGATATGACAGTTAATCTTATGACAGGTGATCTTATGACAGGTGATCTCTTATGACAGGTGATGTCTTATGACAGGTGATCTCTTATGACAGGTGATGTCTTATGACAGGTGATCTCTTATGACAGGTGATCTCTTATGACAGGTGATGTCTTATGACAGGTGATGTCTTATGATAGGTGATCTCTTATAACAGGTGATCTCTTATGACAGGTGATCTCTTATGGCAGGTGGTCTCTTATGACAGGTTATCTGTTATGACATGGGATCTCTTATGACATATGATCTTATGACAGGTGATCTGGTATGACAGTTAATCTTATGACAGGTGATCTTATGACAGATGATCTTATGACAGGTGATCTTATGACAGATGATCTTATGACAGGTGATCTTAGGACAGGTGATCTTATGACAGATGATCTTAGGACAGGTGATCTTATGACAGATGATCTTATGACAGATGATCTTAGGACAGGTGATCTTAGGACAGGTGATCTTATGACAGATGATCTTATGACTGGTGATCTCTTTTAACAGGTTATCTCTTATGACAGGTGATCTTATGACTGATGATTTTATGACAGGTGATTTTATGACTGATGATCTTATGGCTTCTGATATTATGACAGGTGATCGTATGACAGACGATCTTATGACAGATGATCTTATGACTGATGATCTTAGGACAGGTGATCTTAGGACAGGTGATCTTAGGACAGATGATCTATGACAGATGATCTTATGACAGGTGATCTTATGACAGGTGGTCTTATGACTGATGATTTTATGACATATGATCTTATTACTGATGATTTTATGACAGGTGATCTTATGACATATGATCTTATGACATATGATCTTATGACAGGTGATCTTATGACAGATGATCTTATGACAGGTGATCTTATGACAGATGATCTTATGACAGATGATCTTATGACTGGTGATCTCTTTTAACAGGTTATCTCTTATGACAGATGATCTTATGACAGATGATTTTATGACAGGTGATCTTATGACAGATGATCTTAGGACAGGTGATCTTATGACAGGTGATCTTATGACAGCTGATCTTAGGACAGATGATCTTATGACAGGTGATCTTATGACTGATGATCTTATGACAGGTGATCTTATGACAGGTGATCTTATGACAGGTGATCTTATGACTGATGATCTTAGGACAGGTGATCTTATGACAGGTGATCTTATGACAGCTGATCTTAGGACAGATGATCTTAGGACAGATGATCTTAGGACAGGTGATCTGATAAAACTGGTGCCTTATCCTGAAGGGTGATTTGTCAGGAGATTCACTCTCCTGAAATTTGGTCTCTCTTGACAGGTAATTGTTCTTGACAAGTGGTCTCTCAAGACAGGGTGTTCTCTCATTGTCAGGTAATTACTTTTCAGAAAAGTGGCCCCAAATGATATAACAAATTTGCCTTGAACTTTAATTAAGCATACAAGATCAACCTTACATCAATTAGATTCACAACATTCTTAAACGGTCCTACAAGCCAGATAGTTATTGAAGAGAATAAGTTTATCTAGGTCGCTGCCAAAAACAGAAACAAAATGCTGAAATAGTGTGAATGCAGCATTCAGTTAAAAGTTTTGATAAATTTCTTTTTCCTCAATAACCTTGATCTCTGACACACTTGGTCAAAAATCAATCGTCGACACTCTCTTTCCTCACTCCCATTTGATAGAACTCCATTAGCTCCACTAAAAGTTATTGATCAGGAAGAAAAATTTGAGACATATGGACATGACCATGTGATGGATAGTTAGGGTAATGTTTCTCCCTGCAACCTCCCAAATATCAGGTCTGGGGGTGATAGATCGCAACCTGATAAAAAGATCTATGGACAAAGGACACAAGATGGATCTACCCTCAGCTTAACACTGACAAGGCTTCATATTGAAGTCAACAGCTATCTCAAGTTTCCATTTTCAAGTTTTGCAAAGAAACAGGCAATCATGAAGCCTTTTATCCTCCCCAACATTATTCATTTAGAAGCAACAATGTGACTCCTTCCATGAAACACCAGCAAATTTCTTTGGTGATCTTCCTATACCATTTTTGGTGCCAAAATTCCCTTTCCATCTTACTACATTTTTCTTTAAGGTTGTTTTTCTATAGATATATATAAATTATTCAAACAATATTAAGTTTCTCTTATTTGAGGAAAAAAAAGCTAATTTTCTAAAATGAAAAAGATAAATTTTTGATGGCAGTTCTTTGACCATGTTTCCTTCCTCCCCTGCCTTACTACCTCCCTGATGATTTTTTGTGGATTTCCTGTCAGCGTCTGACAAAGCTCTCTCCTGTAAGCTCTTGAAATTTTCTGTTTTCCACGTTTATACATATTTAGCACCTTACTTTTGGTTTGGTTTGTTTGTGTTTTACATCCTATTAACAGCTATGGTCATTTGAGGACATGCCAGGTTTTGGTGGTGGAGTACCTGGTGACTGCCCCACATAGGTTTCGAACCCGCAACCCAGTAGTGGAGGTCAGACGCCTTAACCACTTGGCCACCGCGGCACCCTGTTAGCGCCTTACAGATTGGTTTAGTTTGGTTTAGTGTTGTTTAACGTCCTGTCAACAGCTATGCATGGTCATTTAAGGACGACCTCCCTTGTGTGCAAGATGCATGTGTGTAGGAGTAGAAACTACCGTTTTTACAGACTCAGGTATGTCTCGGCCAGGGGACAGAACCCAAAGCCTTCCTCACCGGGGCGAACACTCAACTAAAGGACAAAAGTGAGGCATTGTCAAGGACGACATAAGGAAGAAGAAAATTGTTTAAAAAGAGGAGAAAAGATAAGATCCCAAATTTAGTCGCCTTATACGATCATGCAATGGGGGCAGCAGATACAATTCTTACGCCCTACCTGCAGGGACTCGCCTTACAGTAACTTTGCAAATTATATAAGGTGTTATATAAATGTTAAACATTATTACTATATTGTATATTTTATTATTTTACCTTTCAACATTCTAACAACAACTTGTTCGACAAAAGAGCAAAACTTTTAAATGTCCACAACAATCAAATAAATAAACAAAATATCCTAGCAGACCAACTTGTACATATTGTGAGATAATTTATTTCCACTATTCAACGTTATCATTATATCTTTAAATAGGAAGTAACGACTAGGAGTTCTACTTAATGTCAAAAGTATGAATTTTGGATCAAAATTCTGGAGATCCCCCCCCCCCCCCCCCCCCCCCACCGCCCAAAAGAACCAGGAGGGTTGACAGGTCTCAGAGCGCTAGTGTGCGACCTGACAGGCAATGCTGACTTCACTCATTCTCCTCAATTCACCATGTCAGTTATATTTTTTTTGGAATCTTATACCATCTGTTTCTTAATTGGCTGAAACTTGTGAACAAAATGCAATTGAATGTTGAAAAAGTGAGCTAGCAGGGGTTAACCTTTTCACAACCCCCAACACACAAAACCTATATGGACATTTTACACCTCTGCCTTTCCCGACTTCCATGTATGACAAAAGAAATCGGACCATGTCACTGGTCCGTCGAGCCCGTGAGCTCGGGCCATCTGGAATGACTGGCCAACTTTTGACATAATCATCCAGAATGATTCGTCAGAAAACGCACCCAACTTGTCAGACCTTTTAACACAGAAGTTTCCGTAAATCTGTCCAATCAAATCACGCCACAAATGCTTTGTGACCTTCCAGACCTCGGGGAAAAAAGGCATCCAAGTCATAGCATCCATATTATATTAAACTCTCGGGACTTGGCCGAAAAATATTTGGCAATTTTTTTATGACAAAAGTCTGCTTCCTAATTGGATCACAATCACTATAAAATGTCTGTTCACTCTCTATGAGATCAGCATGTAAATCATGGTCTGTGAAACGTTTGATTTTCTTTTTATGCATTGTGTTCGTCCACGACACCAGATATCTTCCAGGAATTGTAATTATGGGAAGACTATGTCTCGTTCAGGACTTTGGCAAATATAACATAAAATATCAGTAAAGTTAGCAGACACCAAATAAATCAGACCACAAACATCGACCAATCACCCCTCATGGTTACTATGTATAACAGTAACTATCTCTTTATTTATACATCATTCGTCTTTATATAATAATAATAATAATAATAATAATAATATAATTGATATAGCGCCCTATCTAGTTAACCTAAGCCACTCTAAAGAGCTTTACAGTACATATATATACAATTAATACAATTAGCATATACATTAATCAGTTCAATTTTGAGGAATTTGCAGAAGATGCCTTATCAGGCACTAACTACTAGTCCTATGCCACCTGGCTAATATCTCCCAATGTGTGTATGCTTGCGTGTGTGCTGGAGATGTAATATATAATTATGAAACTCTCTTTCATTGTTTTTGCGTTTATCTGTTATCCAGTAACTTTGTAACTAAATATATCAGTAATTCTCTTTTTACTACCTGTAATTGTATCTGTCATTGTAACTGTGGAACTATCATCATAACTATATTGTTAAATCTTTAATTAACACGTTTTAATTGTACCTTTCTCTTTTATTACTAAATATGTATCAGCCTCTTATCTCCCTTTATTTAATTTGGGTGGTCGGATAGTGCAGTGGATAGCACAATTGTCGTTCTCCAAGGTGGCCGGGGTTCGATTCCTCAATACGCAGGAAAAGGTATGGGGTCACCTGCTCAACCACGCAGGTTTTCTCCGGGTATGCTGGTTTCTTCCAAAATTAGACCCTCTGTGCGCTTCCATCGGGGCCAACAAAATTGATAAATACAAGTTCATAAAACTTGTAAATGTAAATTTAAGAAAGTTTCTAAAAAAAAATTATATTTCATATCTGTCTTTATTTACCATTTCCTTCAGACGCTACATCTCTTTGTTACGATGCATATTAGCAACTGTATCTATGTTAGGAGATATCCAACATCACACGTCACAAAGCTTATCCAGAGCAATAGAAACAACACATTCACCAGACTTACATTTGCATTAACAGTTAATTTAGCTAATTATTTTCGACATTGCATGCCCTTTCTTTGTGATCTGGCATCCATCTTTATTCTAAGGCTTCAAACTTTTTTTTTCTTATTTAAAAACCACCAAGTACAGAAACATATCTGCAGGAAACAATGGTCATTTTTCAGGCTAATTTTTGATGAATGCAACTGTATGTGAAAATAACAATCCTTGCTCTGCTGTCATCCTATTAGGCCAGACGCTCTAATAACTCATCTACAGAAAAATAATGGGAATATTTTTTTAAAAATCAAAAAAAAATCAAAAAAATCCAAGAGAGGCAGACAGAAGCCCTAAAATATAAAAAAAGTTTTTTCTTTTTCAGACGTAGAATTTTTGTAAAAGCCAGTCAATGTTGGAAGCACTCGGTGTTGAGTCAGCAATCACTCAAATATTTTTTGTCTGGGGGTATCTGAACAAAGTCTTGTATGATACGATTGGTATTTCTCAAAGAGGACATGTTTTCATTTTGCATCAAACACAAACTTGTCTGAATCTTTCAGCATTTTATCACAATTGAAAATTCTACTCTTCATGCAAGTTTGAAAACATCATATTTTCCTTTTAATGCAGAAAAACATGTTAAGTTGAGGAATCAAATAAAAGATCTGTTGGCTTTTCTAGTGATAAAATGATATAGAATGTTTAAGTATAATAATATAAGGAGTCTAGTCACAGGTCTAGAGTCCTTCAGAGTCTAGTTAATTCTCTTTACAGTCTAGCCTACGTCTTATATCAATTAAGTTTCTCTGTGACTAAATCTCAGAGTCTAGTTATTTCTCTTTGTTTTCTTTACAGTTTAGCCTATGTCTTACATCAATTAAGTTTCTCTCTGACTTCTCAGAGTCTAGTTATTTTTCTTTGTTTTCTTTACAGTCTAGCCTACGTCTTATATCAATTAAGCTTCTCTGTGACTTCTCAGAGTCTAGTTAATTCTCTTTGTTTTCTTTACCGTCTAGCCTACGTCTTATATCAATTAAGCTTTTCTGTGACTTCTCAGAGTCTAGTTAATTCTCTTTGTTTTCTTTACAGTCTAGCCTACGTCTAACATCGATTAAGCTTCTCTGTGACTTCTCAGAGTCTAGTTAATTCTATTTGTTTTCTTTACAGTCTAGCCTACGTCTAACATCAATTAAGCTTCTCTGTGACTTCTCAGACTCTAGTTAATTCTCTTTGTTTTCTTTACCGTCTAGCCTACGTCTAACATCAATTAAGCTTCTCTGTGACTTCTCAGTCTAGTTAATTCTCTTTGTTTTCTTTACAGTCTAGCCTACGTCTTATATCAATTAAGCTTCTCTGTGACTTCTCAGAGTCTAGTTATTTCTCTTTGTTTTCTTTACCGTCTAGCCTACGTCTAATATCAATCAAGCTTCTCTGTGACTTCTCAGAGTCTAGATTCCTTGATTTTTTTTTAAAGAACTCATGTTACTATATTAGTAGGATTGTTATAGAGTGAGTTA
The DNA here is from genome assembly GCF_002113885.1 of Mizuhopecten yessoensis. NCBI lineage: Eukaryota > Metazoa > Mollusca > Bivalvia > Pectinida > Pectinidae > Mizuhopecten > Mizuhopecten yessoensis. The sequence goes on from NW_018406672.1 coordinate 2,193,728, forward strand.
TACAAGCCCCTGATACGCCAAATGTTTGAATAAGACTTTAGTACATGTTCTTTGCTTGCTCATACATATATTTGTCTTGATTCAAGTAATAAACAGGTAAACTGTTTCATTTTGTGAAGTATGTATCAATAAATGTTTTTACCAGAAGAGCTAGCTTAGCTAGCAGTCCAGTTGATAATTAGCAATACAAAAAACATGATCACAAAACATTAAATAATACTATACAAACTTTCTTTCTCTGAACATTTGGTTTGGTCTATTTTTTTTGAACGTCCTATTAACAACTAAGGTCATTTAAGGATGTGCCTTCATGTGTGAAGTGTATGCGTGCTTGCGTGTGTATATAATGCAGGAGACAGGGTATGTTGGTGTGCTTTCTCTAAACAAATTCCACACAAAAGTGTGCTATCCCCAAAGTACAAGCCGCAAGAAAATACAACTTTACAATTTAGAAACCTAAATATGTATTAGTTACTGACGGATCAGAGGCCATGGCCCAGAGCAAACTACCAGACTGGAAGTAATGAATATTCATGAGGTTCACATGCTCTTTTTGTCCCAACAATAGGAGAAACATACTGTGACCTGTTGTTTCTGTTTCTCTTCAAGATTCAATTTATTTTTTCCATTTCGTTTAGTGTATTTGCTGCAGTTCCATTATACACTTACTTAAAATCAAATTTAGGAGCTGGGTCTCATAGCTTTAGTAGACTTTGAATATTCATGAGGTATCGGGTCCTCCCTTCCAGAGGACACACACTGTATACAACAGATAAACTTGTTTCACGTTACTCTGGTTTCATTGCAAGAAAGGTCAATATAAAACCTTAGATTTTTTTTTACAGATGTACAGTAACACGCTTCAAAGTAATTTTGTTAGAATTGGTCACGATGACCTTCGTTTGTGACCTTCACCTTCGTGAATATTCTTTCATTATTCTTTGATTTCGTTTTACTTCTTGGTCAATCACATCAATATCATATTTTACAAAAACCCATGTGTTAAACTATCGCTGCATTTCTACAGCCTTATACTTACAATAGGAAAAGTGCAATTGAAGCCAGTAAAATTATCACAAACTTCAGTCATAGAAACTTTATTATTTCAAATATAACACAACACTATTTCTTTATTGCCCAAATATCTTGAAAATTTCTCTGGTCCAAAACACTGACACAGCAATGTTCCAGTGCAATTCTTTTGCAGTCGACTTGTTTTCAAGATTTAACATCATTTCTATAATTTTGGATTAAGAAAGACATTTTACAATTATCAGAATTTCACAATCAACAAATTTAAAAGAAATATTTTAGAAAAAAAAGAGAATGTACAGGAGGTATTTATTGAAAAAAAGAAGTGCTGATATACGATTGATTATATCTGTAAGAAAATTATAACGTTCTTGGCATTCTCTTTCTGTTTCAGATAAATGGTTATGAGACAGAAAACTAATATTCTATTATGGCCCTTTCCCAAGGGAACTGTTCTCTTATAGTGTTGTCTGGGGCACTATACCTCTCCAGACAACACTATAAGAGAACTGTTCCCGAGGGAAAGGGTCATAATAGATTAAGTACATCACATGACTGTCATTTGACAATAAAAAGTAACATATTTAATAATCAACAACAAATGACAATAAGATAATTTGTTGAGTAGATATATCCTTTTTTGTTGCGTATTCAATTCACTTGATTGAATCACCGCTAGGTCACATACGGTTCTCCTTTCCAGTAAGAAGTCTTTAAAGTCTTCGACCACAAATGGTGTCGCCTGCTTCGTCTTTATGCATTGTTGAGCCTCTGCGAAGCAATCGGTATTCCTGGTCCCTATATTTGAAGCCATTTTGGCAGACGACAACAATGAAGTGAAAGAAGAATATGTACAGCGCCCCCTAGGAGAAGGAGCGCAACTCTTAGCGTCACGCTACTTTTCCCGCACTCTCAGCGGTCCATAAAAAAGGTATAGTGCCTGTCTCCAGGTATAGTTCCCGTCGTCAAGGGCGGATGCTAATAACTATACCTAATAGAACAAGGGTAGTTATCCAATAGCTATCCTAGAAATTATCATGTGATGTACTAAACCATATTATATGGGTACTTGTAGGTGACTTACACTTTCCAAATTGAGTCAAATACGCACTGAAAAAAGGCTCGGTGGAACAATAGTTGTTTCAAATATGTAAACGGTTGAGCGAGATAACAGTCCGATGACAGCCATTGCCTATATATATATAATTAGTTTCCTCAACATCTGGAAACATGGAACAACACAGTTGCTATTAATATTTTCCATTTCAACTTTTTCATATAGTTCCTCACGGTTTGGGTTTCGTTTAGAAGTCATATAGTCATACCATGAAAAAAGTTCACAATCTATATAAATACAGTTCTTGGCAGCGGTATGGGTATCGTTAAGTAATTTAAAAATCAGTAGGCTGTCGGTTAATATAGATTTTGTCTATAACATCAACACCAGCAGTATTAAATTGCAAGCCGAACTGACTAATATTTACCATAACCAGATACTAAACGACAAAATCCAGACTCCATCCCTGCCTGTATGTCCGAAAAAGGAAATCTGACCTCAGGTTCATAAAAAATGTTAAGAGACCCAGTGTGTCTGCAGACTGTTTCACTCTATTACCCCAGGCATAACAACTGGTAAACCATTGATTTGCTTTTATTGGAAAACATTAGAATTACCCCCCTAGGTCTCGATACTAATTTTTATGGTTACAATAAAGTCTCTCTATGATGACCCGACGTGCCACTGTTGACATTTACTGCGGAGCTGTTATCCAACATTTGCTGCGGAGCCATTATCAAACGCAAGTTTGGACGGGAGGGACGATAAAATTTAGGTACGACAATGCAGAGACCGTGTCCTAGTTCTGCATCATCATAAACAAGAAACAAACCTGTGAAATATGACAAAATCACAGACTTTCGACTCAGAGGAGAGGAATTTGCAGCGTGTCTTTAATACATAACTTTTAATTAAAACTGACTCTAACGATCAACTAGGGAAAAATTGTCATAAAATTTTCATCATAAATTTACATTTCAATTTTTTTTCTCCATGAAAAATATTGAAATTCAGAGACATAAATCTTGATGAATACAGACTTTGTCATAAATGAAAGCTTCCATTCTTGTTATGCTGACGACAAACAAATGTAATGTACATCAGTGTGTAATTCCGTAAGTATTCATGACAATTTTTTGGGCAGCTTTAGATATTGTTATTCAAACTGAGGCTGCAGACATCAACTTCTTTCAGTGGAACCTTGTTAGTCTGGACACTGTGGTTTGTGTGTACAGTGGAACCTTGTTAGTCTGGACACTTTGTTTGTGTGTACAGTGGAACCTTGTTAGTCTGGACAATTTGGTTTGTGTGTAAAGTGAGACCTTATTATTGTCAGTCTGGACAATTTGGTTTGTGTGTACAATGGAACCTTTTCAGTCTGGACAATTTGGATTGTGTGTTAAGTGGAACCTGGTTAGTCTGGACACTTTGGTTTGTGTGTACAGTGGAACCTTGTTAGTCTGGACACTTCAGTTTTTGTGTACAATGATACCTTGTTAGCCTGGACCCTTCAGTTTTTGTGTACAGTGAGACATTGTTAGTCTGGACACTTCATTTTTGGGTACAGTGTACCTTGTTAGTCTGGACACTTCAGTTTTTGTGTACAATGATACCTTGTTAGTCTGGACACTTCAGTTTTTGTGTACAGCGAGACCTTGTTAATCTGGACACTTCAGTTTTTGTGTACAGTGAGACCTTGTTAGTCTGGACACTTCATTTTTGTGTACAGTGTACCTTGTTAGTCTGGACACTTCAGTTTTTGTGTACAGTGTACCTTGTTAGTCTGGGTACTTCAGTTTTTGTGTACAGTAAGACCTTGTTAGTCTGGACCCTTCAGTTTTTGTGTACAGTGAGACCTTGTTAGTCTGGACACTTCAGTTTTTGTGTACAGCGAGACCTTGTTAGTCTGGACACTACAGTTTTTGTGTACAGTGAGACCTTGTTAGTCTGGACACTATGGTTTGTGTGTACAGTGTACCTTGTTAGTCTGGACACTTCAGTTTTTGTGTACAGCGAGACCTTGTTAGTCTGGACACTTTAGCTTTTGTGTACAGTGAGACCTTGTTAGTCTGGACACTTCAGTTTTTGTGTATAATGTACCTTGTTAGTCTGGACACTTCAGTTTTTGTGTCCAGTGTACCTTGTTAGTCTGGACACTTTAGTTTTTGTGTACATTGAGACCTTGTTAGTCTGGACACTTCAGTTTTTGTGTACAGTGAACCTTGTTAGTCTGGACCCTTCAGTTTGTGGGTATAATGTACCTTGTTAGTCTGGCCACTTCAGTTTTTGTGGCCTGTGAGAGCTTGTTAGTCTGGACACTTTAGTTTTCGTGTACAGTGTACCTTGTTAGTCTGGACACTTCAGTTTTTGTGTACAGTGTACCTTGTTAGTCTGGACACTTCAGTTTTTGTGTATAGTGAGACCTTGTTAGTCTGGGCACTTCAGTTTTTGTGTACAGTGTACCTTGTTAGTCTGGACACTTCAGTTTTTGTGTACAGTGAGACCTTGTTAGTCAGGACGTTTCAGTTTTTGTGTACAGTGTACCTTGTTAGTCTGGACACTTCAGTTTTCGTGTACAGTGTACCTTGTTAGTCTGGACACTTCAGTTTTTGTGTACAGTGTACCTTGTTAGTCTGGACACTTCAGTTTTTGTGTACAGTGTACCTTGTTAGTCTGGACACTTCAGTTTTTGTGTACAGTGTACCTTGTTAGTCTGGACACTTCAGTTTTTGTGTACAGTGTACCTTGTTAGTCTGGACACTTCAGTTTTTGTGTACAGTGTACCTTGTTAGTCTGGACACTTCAGTTTTTGTGTACAGTGTACCTTGTTAGTCTGGACACTTCAGTTTTTGTGTACAGTGTACCTTGTTAGTCTGGACACTTCAGTTTTCGTGTACAGTGTACCTTGTTAGTCTGGACACTTCAGTTTTTGTGTACAGTGTACCTTGTTAGTCTGGACACTTCAGTTTTTGTGTACAGTGTACCTTGTTAGTCTGGACACTTCAGTTTTTGTGTACAGTGTACCTTGTTAGTCTGGACACTTCAGTTTTTGTGTACAGTGTACCTTGTTAGTCTGGACACTTCAGTTTTCGTGTACATGCAGTGAGACCTTGTTAGTCTGGACACTTTAGTTTTTGTGTACAGTGTACCTTGTTAGTCTGGACACTTCAGTTTTTGTGTACAGTGTACCTTGTTAGTCTGGACACTTCAGTTTTCGTGTACATGCAGTGAGACCTTGTTAGTCTGGACACTTTAGTTTTTGTGTACAGTGTACCTTGTTAGTCTGGACACTTCAGTTTTTGTGTACAGTGTACCTTGTTAGTCTGGACACTTCAGTTTTTGTGTACAGTGAGACCTTGTTAGTCTGGACACTTTAGTTCCACTGTAGGAATCTGACTAGAAGTTTTGTCCCTGTCCCATTGGCATTCATCCTGATATTACAACATTACTCAGTACTACCAGAGGTTGAATGTACTTGTGATTTACAGCCGTTCGTCACGTCACGCCAGGTTACACAATCCCATAAGTACCTTACAGTACCAGGTGTAACCCCCACAGGCAGAACCGTCCCTACCATGTGTCACCGTAAGGTTTTATATATTTCCGAGTGTACAGCTCACTGCCACATCAATAGGATATCCGGTCTGTTAGCAGTGTTACAGTCCGAAACGCATGTTACACTCACATCATACAACTAATACGGGATTTACTATCTCCATCATAATTCTCTTTACTGTGAATGATCTCCAATTTTATGAGGCAAAAAAAGGTTGGGGGTGGGAATCAGATAAGGCAATGCTACAATGAGCCAAATACAGGCATCATTGCATTACTTGGCTCAACACCGACCGCTTAAGCTCAAAATAATGGAAGTCAAAGTAAATATGGTCCGTTCAAACAGCAGTTTGAGAGGCTAATTCCATGTCATCAGAGATTAGACCCAATATCATCCTACATACTCTAACCAGATTTGTCAGTGTATACAAAATAAATAAATCTATAACATTTGATATATAGCGCCCTACCTAGCTAACATAAGCCACTCTAAAGCGCTTTACAGTAAATAGATATACAATTGTATACAATCAATACAATTAGCATATACATTAATCAATACAATTTTGAGGAATTCGCAGGAGCTGCCTTATCAGGTGCTAACTTCTATTCCTAATTACCACCTGGCTAATATCTCCCTATGTGTGAATGCCTGCGTGTGTGCTGGAGATGAAAACTGAAAGTTCTGACATAAGAATGGCTTGAGTTAATTTTCACCCAACCTCCCAATTTAACAAAGGGATTATAGTTCTACTTGCAACTATATCAGCTATCAAACAAACAGCACATCATAGCTGTTCTTTCTTTGGGATATTACATACTTCTAGTATTTAAGAGGAAGGGAGGTGATATGAAGATTTGTTTCCTGAAGGATCCAATGGATTAAGTGTTTTGTTATCATCCAAGCGAAAAATTTGCCAATTGCATCAGACATTAACACAGCTATAATTTTCTATACTGTAATTCTAGTCTGCTAATATGATAGCTAGGCTATGGCTGGCAGGTAATATAAAGGCTAGCCAGGTAATATAAAGGCTAGCCTGGTAACATAAATGCATGTGCCAAGGGGAAGTTATAAAGTTGCAACTTAGAAAGTGACAAAACTAGATGTAACTCAACGGGTGGCCTTCGTGAATAGCCCAGCTTTGATTGATCAGGAATTGGTGGGAGTGATGGGCATGTGGATCGGAAGAATCGAGTGAACAGTTTATCTGCTGCGTTACGTAGGTTAGAGGTCATGGTAGAGGTCACAGAGACTTACATATGGTACGCGTCACACAGCCTTCCATGCATGTACCCACAAACCAAGATTCATAACCGTAGGTGAAATAGTACGGGAGATATGTTCCGGAAACCTTTCGGACGACATTTTGTAGGTCAGAGGTCACGGTAGAGGTCACAGTGACCTACATATGGTACCTGACACACCGCCTTCCATGCATGTACCCACAAATCAAGATTCATAACGGTAGGTGAAATAGTACGGGAGATATGTTCCGGAAACCTTTCGGACTGACGGACTGACGGACACACGGACGAAGCAAACACTATATACCCCGACTTCATTTGGTGTGAAGTTGGGATGCAGACAAGAGAACTCTATTAAAAGTAGGAGTAACTTGGACCTTCGATGAAAAGTCAGCCTCGTGCTTTTCGGTTCCTTAACTCATTCACCCCTGAAGGCACATTTGAACCCTTCCAATTCCAAGGTTAGAATAGTTCATTATGAAATTTCAGGGGTGAATGAGTTAATGAGAGCATATATACTCAACATACCAGGTCATAGTTGTGTGCAACTACTTCCTTTGAAATTGGGTTCCATGACAGAATATTGTTTTTTAAATAACCTCATTCTTGACTTTAGACGAATAATACTTTAAAAAGTCCTGCTGTTCTTCTTTCCTAAGGCAGCCCAAAAACTGTGTTTCAGCTCTGTTCAATCCATCAAAGTTTTGCCAGCATCTGGACAGTTATTTCATTTTGTGAAATTCTATTTTTAGTAAGTGACCTTGACTTCTGACAGATCATGACAGAAATCAAGAGGATTCTCCTTTCTCCTAGGTCTACTCACATACTACGTCTGAGGCTTGTATGATAATTTTTTTCAGAAGTTTGGATTCGGACAAGACAATCATATATCAGTTACAATGACCTTGACTTTAGATTAATCCCGTCCAAAATCAACAAGATTCTTCCTCTTCCAACTTGACAACCCACATACCAAGTTTGAAGTTCATGCAATCATTACCTTAATCACCCCTGAAGACACATTTGAACTCTTCCAGTTCTCAAGGATGGAATAGCTCATTATGAAATTTCAGGGATGAATGAGTAAACTGTGAACTTAGCATCCAGAAAAGAAATATGAACGGACGGACAGATAGACATCCCACATGCTTGTTACGCCCCACTGACCTCTCCCGCCAAACTTTTTGCCCGGGGGATAAAAACCATTGCATATCGTTCATATATAACAGTCTTAATTAGGAATTGGCAAGTTAAAGGTTGTTGATCCATATTTGGCAAGGATTAAAAAAAAAAGATCTAAAGTAATACCAGATAGAATCGCAATAATATTGGTTGAATTCCTGAAAATGGGGTCGAGGTGGCCATGTGGTGTCTGACATTCTGCTACCAGTTGCCAATGGGTCGTGGGTTCGAGACCTATGTGGGGCAGTCGCCAGGTATCAGCTGTTGGTCGGTTGATTTTCTCTGGGAACTTCGGTGTTTCTCCACCACCAAAACCTGACACGTCCTTAAATGTCCCTAACGGTTAATAGGATGTAAAACAAACCGAAACAAACCAAACAAGTTCCTGATGAAATCTGAGGTAATCTTCTTAAAACACTACCTATACTGATGTCTATAGCTATAGAGGCAGAATATCATCTAAATATAAGGCTAGATTACAGACCTGGTATTACAAGTAACAGGTTTTCGTGTTGTACATAAATAACGAATTGGACAGGTTTCCAGTGTAATTGCCGTCTTCCTATTGTCACTGCACTGTGACATCCCTGTATTGTTTGTATCGATTCAGCTGACGGGCACACAATGCTAGTGTCCCTCCAGCACTGGCCAAATGAAACAGCAGCCAGCCACGATTTGAAAACATTAAAATTGAAAGATTTCTATTTCGAAATTGCAACGTTAGGAAAAATGGCTGCTCAAATATTTCAATTTTCGTCTTTGAAATCTCCAAGGTGTAGTTTTGATTTGGGGAGAGGAAAGGAATCGTGTACTTCATACATGAGCGCTACTAATTTGAAACGAAGAAGTACATCCTGCTCATAGCTTCTGGAAACCAATAAAGGGGAAATTAAGATTGCGCTTTATTTTTTTTATAAAAACAATTAATATCAGGCATCTTGGGAAACGAACATCTCTAAATCATCGGTATTTATTCAATGTTTAGAAAAACATTATTTCAATTGTACAAACTCCAATCAAATGTATTTGAAAGACAAATTGGTTTGGGTTTTATATAGTTTGTTTAGCATCCTATCAACAGCTAAGGTCATTTCAGGACATGCCTCCATGTGTGTTGTGTATGGTAGCATATGTGTACTGAAGGTAGGGTATGTTGGAGTAATTGTCTCATTGCGATGGCGCGGGTCTGATGCCGACTTTATAGTGCTATCTCACTGAAATACCATGCCAAAGGTACCCAGCACAGCATTCCGACCGGTCACATTATACTGACAGCGGGTGTACCAGCTGTTGCCATTTCCCTAAATGCAGAACGTTAAGCAGGGAATAACAACTACCATTTTAAGGACTTTAATTGGTATAGAAATCATACCCAGTTACAAAAGAAGGTTTTATCACATAACATGTACAAAATGCACAACTTGTATCATCAATTATCCCAATGTAATATTTTGCCATATGATGTGTAACAAGTGTTATACTACTTACACCTATTATGACTTCCCAATTAGGAAAATCATGATAAGATTTCAAGCAATTTCACCTGATTGCAGATGCGGCATCAGAGAAAAAAGTATGCATGAAAAATATAAACTCTCAGTGCAAAAAGGCCATTGGTTGGTACCAGCACATTAGACAGTAATAACTATTGTATGACAGTATGTTGTAAATGTCACGAGAAAAATATTATATTTCATGACATATATATCTTAATATCCTTCAAAATGACTGAAGAATTGATGCAAGCTAAAATACCTTGCCGTCTACGTAACATCCGCCTGTCAGTCAGTAACACAACACAAATGATTTACACTCCTCGCCAGACTTCCATTGTCAACTCCTTCAAGTATTACACAATATCTGTAAAAGTACAGCATCGCACCCTTAAACCTTTTTGATGGATCAGTTTTCCGTACAATATTCGATAACAGCATAAAATTGCTTTTTTTAAGGAAATGATATTTTCTTTTAGAACTTTATATCTATTATTTAAGCATTGACTGGCACATATCAGCCCATTTTAGATAAACACTGGGTTATGAAACAACAAAAGGTCCATTGGGCCTAATCATCATGGGTCTTTTTTGGCCTCATAAAAGACATAAATTTCAACTCCAATTTATTTACCATTTTCTTCTATCAACGTCATATTGGTTATCTGCTGTTATCTTCCTGGTCAGATTATTTTCATTGCACATTTGTAGATGCTCCACCATAGCAACAAAATTGCATTACTATGTAGAAATAGCCAAAATATGGAGTTTTTGGAGATTAGCGTGCAGAAATGAAAGCCTTTGGCAAGTTTGCATAAGACTACAAAAAACTCATTTCTATAAATGAACACTGGTATGACAATTTTTAAGCATGCCAAATACTGATTTGGTTGATGAATGTGGACGCTTTCAAATATTGAACAGTATTTAGTTAATTTGCTTCAAAATGACAACCTGTCAGCCATCTTGGATTTCTGATCAGTCTCAAAATTTGATACGTGGAACTACAGACCATGGGGAAGCTTCAGGTGAAATTTGAGAAAAATACATCAGGTACTTTGCGAGAATAGCGATTGCAAGTATTGTTTAAAGAACCCATGGACGGATGGAATGACAGACAACAGAACACAGACGAAGGATATGATTGGAAAAGCACACCATCTGATCACTGTCAACACTCAAGATGGCTGTCTGGTGGCCATGTTGGTGTTCCTACTAGTCCTCAAAAATCAAAATGCATAACCAGGGACCTTGGGAAACACTCGTGAGAAATTTGAGAAATATTCTTCCTTTAAAATACTTTCTGACAAAATAACACTAAAAATATTTAACACGACTATGGGGAGGGAGGGAACCTTCATGTTAATTTGAGAAAGATCCCACAAATGCTTTCTGAGAAATAGAAAGCATTAGTGGGATATAGCAATAACAAATTTTAACTGTCAAATCAAAAATGGCTACCTAGAAAGGATTTTATATGCATTTTGTACCTGGTAAAAAAGTGTTCAACTTTTACATCTGCATAGCTGTCAATCCTCCATCATTAGGAGGGAGACTCCCTAATTTTGACCAAAATCTACCACCGAAACTCCATCATTCAAGTCCAAACTCACACAAACTCATAATTTACATCCTGTGGTCAAATGATCTCCTATAGTTACTATAGGGTGTGTGTAATGATTATAACAGGGGTGTCTGAATCAAATATATGCTTTTTTGAGTTGTTTTGATGCATGAAAAGGGAAAGATAAATTGAGCAAAGCAGTTTCAGTCTCGTTTCACGCACTTTCTCCCTCACTGGAAGTGTGGAATGACGGAGATCTCCCTCATTGGAGGTTTCAGAGGTTGACACCCATGAATCAGTATGACCAATGTCTCAAGTCCAAGAGATGTCATTTAGCAAAAACATTTTGCTATGCAGGTAGTTGACCGTTATCTAAAACCTGTAACACACAAACCCTGAAACTGAACAATTCCTGAAGTAGCTAGGGAAATAGGAAATGGGTGATTGGGGGACATGCTGAAGAAACGCAGGAGATTCTAACGACCCGCACAGGTTACGAAATGGACATCTAAGGATTGTAAATTTCGCAGGTCTGACCCACAAGATGCAGGTCAATACGCAAGTATGTGATAACAAGAACTGTTTACAGACAAGACAACGGATGAAATGCAATTTGAATATCCGACCATCTGACTGTAATGGTGGTCCTAAAATACACACGGGGCACATAAATACCATGAGGTACCCAGTCATGTGACTTATTTGTTATTATCAGATATTGGTTTAGTCATTTCGGAGTAGTTGTCTGTGGACATATTGTTAAAGGTATTCATCTACAAATGGACAGAAAAGTCAGATAAACAGACAGAAAGACGGATGAACAGAAGGAATAGTACATACTGTTTCCACTATCCATTTAAATGAAATCCAGGTATCCTATTCCATTTAATAACACTCTGAAATTAATATTTTATTAAAAAGACAATATCACTTCAACACTTGTTTTACTTAATTTCCCGTGGGTTGTCAGGTTGTGTAATAGATAGCACACCTGCCTTTCACCATCATGGCCAGGATCGGTCACCTGCCCCACCATGTGGAGTGTTGTTTTTTTTTTGGGGGGGGGGGGGTCTCCTGTGTTCATTAAGACCCCCTGCAAGCTACCAATCCTATCCAACAAGACAGATTAATGTATCGCTCACCTGGAAATGTAAGCAAAATTGAAGTTGAAATAGCTAGATGTTGCCCAGGTAGTGTACATGTATTACATGGTTAGTCAGGGGTTATATTTATATGCAATTGGACAAAATCTTGTCATTCCTAAAATACAAGAAGGATTTCGAAGAATTTGCTATGTTTCCCCTATTAGGCCCCGCCCCTCCGTCCCCAGGGGGGTAAGACCCATCGTTGATACAAAATAAGGTCCCCTTCATCCAAGGATGCTTTAGACCAAACATGGACATAATCCTGTTATTCCTACAGAAGAAGAAGGATTTAAAAGCTTTTTTTTCCTATTTGGCCCTGCCTCACTGCCAAAAGGGGGGTCAGGCCCACCGTTTTTACACAAGGTTCCCCTTCACCCATGGGTGCTTCATTCTAGAATTAATCAAAATCCTGTCATTCCTACAAAAGAAGAAGGATTTTGAGGAATTTGCTGTTTCCCCTATTGAGCCCTGCCCCTCAAGCCCCAGGGGGTCCAAACCCACCCTTTATACAAAATTGATATCCCTTCCAAATATGATGCTACTATTCAAATTTGGTCAAAATACCTTCATCCCCATGGAATAAGAAGGAAATTAAAGCTATTCCTCTATATCCCTTATTGGGCCTGCCTCTCTGCCCCCAGGGGGGTCAGAGCCAACGTTTAAACAAAATTGCTTCCCCTTCACCAAAGGGTGCTTCATACCAAATTTGGACAAAATCCTGTCATTCCTACAGAAGAAGAAGGATTTTGAAGAATTTGCTATGTTTCCCTTATTGGGCCCCGCTCCACAGCCCCAAGGAAGGGCCACACTCACTGTTTATACAAAATTGAGTCCCTTGGGCCAAGGATGCTCCAGACTAATTTAGGATAACAAACTTTAATCCCTATGCCAGAAGAAGGATTTTAAAGGTTTTACCTCGATTGCCCCCATTGGGCCCTGCCCCTCTGCCCCAAGGAAGCCCACACCAACTATTTATATAAAATTGAGTCCCCTTAGCCCAAGGATGCTCCAGACTAAATAAGGATAAAATCCCTCAATCCCTACGGTAGGAGAAGGTTTTTTTAAGGTTTTCCCTATATCTCCCCTATTCGGCCCCGTCCCTCTGCCCCCAGGGGGGCCACACCCACCATTTATACAAAATTAAGGCCCCCTTGGCCTATAAGGATGCTCCAGACCAAATTTAGTCAAAATCTACTTGGCCGTTCAGGACAGTTGACAGTTGACAGACAAACGGACGGACGACGGACGCTGCGGTATGGCATAAGCTCACCATGGTCACACAGTAACTTGGTAAACATTTGGATTAGTTTCTTTTTGAAAAGGAATATAACTTTTCAAGAGTTCATCTTTTCATTATCATTATCAATTTTTTTATCAATTTGTTATTTTTCGAAAAACTGGCTGAAAACATCTTTACGACTTAGGATAATTAACCTGATAAATCAAGACAGAGTTCTAAAGTTACTCTTTAAGATGGCTATCTAACAAATTACGGCAGAATCGTTTAAGGTAGCATTTGATATCAACAATGGCCACCCTGTTTATTGAAGAGGACGGAGAGGGAGGATCCCGAGAAGGAGTAACAGGTGGGTCAAACAAGTCGCATGAACGGTCACCGTGACAACGTAATGACAGGGTACCCTGTCGGACTGTCACAAACACGCTCAAATTGTCAGCAGATATCAGGTGTCGAGTGATTCTTACGGGGCCTGACATTGGGCACCAGGTCCATGGAAATATCATCTTTCACTGATTTACTGCAGAACGTTGGCCCAAGGCACGGAGTCAGAAATGGGTGGCGGTGGGTCTATTGATAGGTTAAGGTCAAATCAATTATCTTAAATGGTCTACAGCCTGAAGTTATTCTAGGTTATATTGTTACATTGTAATTTTAGTAATAATATTCTAACACTTCTTGCTGTGCCTTCAAGTCATTGTAACAAATTAGAGTTCTTATTTCGATTCTAACCAATCAAATTCCATCTCAATGAAAACATCAAAGCACGTGTCAAGTGATGCTATTCAAATTTGAAGGTCACATTATCCCCGAGAACCGTTCAAAAGCTTGAACGTCATTAGTACACACAATCGTTTCTATGCGGTGTTATGGGTCTCTGAGGAAATGATGAAGCACATACGTAGATACGCAAATGGCTTCGTTACAGTACGATCATTTGATACCGGAATGTTTTGTCTACAAGACATTTAAAGTGACGGGATTTCAGCATTCAAAGTCACATCAATCCAATTCATTTTCTCTAAATTTCAACCGAAGAGAAATCATTACAAGACGTGCTGCTGTGCTGACTGACAACAACATTAGAAAACCCAAACAATATGCTGCAGGATTCTCCGACTCAACACATTCACAAATGACTTCTACTTTAAAGGGCAGGGAAGAAGGTCACTTCCATTATGATCAATGTTTGAATCGAAAAATATTACATATACCATAAAAAAATATTTTTATTTTAACCTTAACTAAATTAATCTTAAGCCATAACATATACCTGCTAATCTTTTCATGGATAATTATCACAAACAATGCTAATCTATACAAAAATTGCTGCTCTGTATATTTAGTTACATCTAGTGATTACAAAATCACATATCTAAACATGATTTCAAACATTGTAAAATGTATGTACAGTTTTGGTTTATTTGAGTTTTACGTCCTATCAACAGCTATGATCACTTAAGGACGTGCCAGGTTTTGGTGGTGGAGGAAAGGCGGAATTCCCAGAGAAAAACACCGAACTACCCCACGTAGGTCTTGAACCTGCAATCCAGTGGTAATGCTCTAGTGGTTGTATGTACAGGAATGCTGATGATGCAAAGCAAACAGACATAGAACCGGAATTTTCTTTTCTTATTGGAGCCTACTGACTACATTACGCTTTAATGAAATAGTGCAAAAATATGAGCTGCGGAAAGGACTTAATCCTTAGGGGCAGTTATGACACTAAGGACATGAATATATTTATTTCTCCATGTCTACCAATTTAATATATCACTATAGGGTACTAGGGATCTCAACTCTTTCCAAATACCAAAGGGTGAGGCAGGACCTCAGATCTAATCTTAGTAGCATCTCTTCATTTCTGGCCACAGCTTGTGTATTTGGTTATAAGGCAGTCCCCTGATCATGAACTGGCTCTTTGTTGGGACCCAAAAGGTAAGCCCCCAGGGGTGGAGCTGGATCTCTTACCCAATCCTGTCAGCATCAATCAATTTGTCTCTTCAATTCTCGTTATTGTATATGGTTATAGGGAGAGGATGTACAATGTTTCCATGTTATGACCTTAGGAGAAGGAAAGGGTCAATTCATTTTGCACACTTTGTCGGACCAAATCCTAAGAATATTTAAGCCAATGTCAGGACTCCTAACCTTTCAGTTCTTCTTTAGAAAGTGTTTGAAGTTTTTGACATATTTGACCCCTGTGACTTTAAAAGTGGGTTGAGATCATTTTTGTTTGCAGACTTTGTACGGCTCCAAATCAGGAAACTACATCCAACAAAGGATGGTTCAGGTCCTTTGAAGTTTTTGACACATTTGACCTTAGTGACCATGAAATGAATAAAGGTCATTTTTGTTCAAAAACTAGGAAACTACCAGCTTAATGTCCTGATTCTAGCTCTTTCCTTCAGATTGAAGTTTTTGACATATTTACCTCTGTGACCTTGAAAGTTGATCAAGGTCATTTTTATTTGCAAAACTTTTTTCATTACACTAGAACCTGTCATTAGTGATCACCCCAATTATCTTTATGTAATGAAATAAAACCTGCTTCCAGAGACCAGTCTCCTCTATTCAATAGAACCTGTCCAGAGATCCTTCTTTACAAACAACAGAACCTGTGTTGTGAAATCACTCTTTGTCTCTGAACAGTAAAACTTGCTTTGAGAGACCACTCATTCTGCAAATAAAGCACAGCTAATGTTTTTGCAAAGCTCCCTGATGTTAAGTCAGCTCTAAGTCAATTCATTGCTGGGATGGCAATCAGATCTTATTTTTAACCGTTTTTTCTGCAAACGTGTCTTCATTTTCAATTCTGTTATTTGATTGACTTGACATTTCATGGAGCCAAAACAGTCCTGAGAATATTGGGTGGGCAGTATAGCGGTTTGTCATTGTGTCGTAACTATCGAACATTAATGTACATGAAAACACACATGTGCAGTAAGCTGATATATTCCTGTTATTCAGTCATAAATTGGACTAAATTTTTTATACTACCAGCATTACTACTTCATCATGTTTTTTTGGGTTAAATGAGACTTTTGAAACGTCTACAAAAAGGAGAACCATTGAGAATTTAGCTGGAGATACCACCCCTTCTGTTACTACAGTAGAACCTGTCTTGTGAGACCAGCCCTTCTGTTACTACAGTAGAACCTGCCTTGTGAGACCAGCCCTTCTGTTACTACAGTAGAACCTGTCTTGTGAGACCACCCCTTCTGTTACCACAGTAGAACCTGTCTTGTGAGACCAGCCCTTCTGTTACTACAGTAGAACCTGTCTTGTGAGACCAGCCCTTCTGTTATTACAGTAGAATCTGTCTTGTGAGACCAGCCCTTCTGTTACTACAGTAGAACATGTCTTGTGAGAACACCCCTTCTGTTACTACAGTAGAACCTGTCTTGTGAAAGCACCCCTTCTGTTACTACAGTAGAACCTGTCTTGTGAGACCATCCCTTCTGTTACAACAGTAGAACCTGTCTTTAAAGAACACTCCTTCTGTTTCTACAAAAGAACATGTCTTTACAGACCACTCATGTAACTACAGTAGAACCTGTCTTTACAGACCATTCCTTCTGTTGCTATAATAGAACCTGACTTAACAGACCACCTCTTCTGTTATTACAGTAAAACCTGTCTTTACAGACAATCCCTTATGTGACTACAGTAGAACCTGTCTTTACAGACCACCCCTTCTGTTTCTACAAAAGAACCTGTCTTTACAGGCCATTCCTTCTGTTATTTCAGTAGAACCTGTCTTTACAGAACACTCCTGTTACTACAGTAAAACCTGTCTACAGAACACTCCTTCTGTTTCTACAAAAGAACCTGTCTTTACAGACCATTCCTTCTGTTACTACAGTAGAACCTGACTTAACAGAACACCATCCCTTCTGTTATTAAAGTAGAACCTGTCTCTACAGACCATCCCTTCAGTTATTACAATAGAACCTGTCTTTATAGACCACCCCTTCTGTTTCTACAAAATAACCTGTCTTAACAGAACACTCCTGTTACTACAGTAGAACCTGTCTTTACAGACCACACCTTCTGTTATAACAGTAGAACCAGTCTTTACAGACCACCCCTTCTGTTACTACAGTAGAACCTGTCTTGTGAGACCATCCCTTCTGTTACTACAGTAGAACCTCTGTTACTACAGTAGAACCTGTCTTTACAGACCACTCCTTCTGTTATACAGTAGAACCTGTCTTTACAGACCACTCCTTCTGTTATACAGTAGAACCTGTCTTTACAGACCACTCCTTCTGTTATACAGTAGAACCTGTCTTTACAGACCACTCCTTCTGTTTCTACAAAATAACCTAGTAGAACCTGTCTTGTGAGACCATCCCTTCTGTTACTACAGTAGAACCTCTGTTACTACAGTAGAACCTGTCTTTACAGACCACTCCTTCTGTTATACAGTAGAACCTGTCTTTACAGACCACTCCTTCTGTTTCTACAAAATAACCTAGTAGAACCTGTCTTGTGAGACCATCCCTTCTGTTACTACAGTAGAACCTCTGTTACTACAGTAGAACCTGTCTTTACAGACCACTCCTTCTGTTTCTACAAAATAACCTAGTAGAACCTGTCTTGTGAGACCATCCCTTCTGTTACTTCAGTAGAACCAGTCTTTACAGACCACCCCTTCTGTTACTACAGTAGAACCAGTCTTTACAGACCACCCCTTCTGTTACTACTGTAGAACCTGTCTTGTGAGACCATCCCTTCTGTTACTTCAGTAGAACCAGTCTTTACAGACCACCCCTTCTGTTACTACTGTAGAACCTGTCTTGTGAGACCATCCCTTCTGTTACTACAGTAGAACCTCTGTTACTACAGTAGAACCTGTCTTTACAGACCACACATTCTGTTATAACAGTAGAACCAGTCTTTACAGACCACCCCTTCTGTTACTACTGTAGAACCTGTCTTGTGAGACCATCCCTTCTGTTACTTCAGTAGAACCAGTCTTTACAGACCACCCCTTCTGTTAATACAGTAGAACCTGTCTTGTGAGACCATCCCTTCTGTTACTACAGTAGAACCTCTGTTACTACAGTAGAACCTGTCTTTACAGACCACCCCTGCTGTTAATAAAGTAGAACCTGTCTTGTGAGACCAGCCCTTCTGTTACTACAGTAGAACATGTCTTGTGAGAACACCCCTTCTGTTACTACAGTAGAACCTGAACTTACAGACCACCCATTCTGTTATTACAGAAAGAACCTGTCCTTACAGACCCCCCATTCTGTTACTACAGTAGAACCTGATCTTACAGGCCACCCATTCTGTTACTACAGTAGAACCTGTCCTTACAGACCACCCATTCTGTTACTACAATAGAACCTGATCTTACAGACCACCCATTCTGTTATTACATAAAGAACCTGTCCTTACAGACCACCCATTATGTTACTACAGTAGAACCTGATCTTACAGGCCACCCATTCTGTTACTACAGTAGGACCTGATCTTACAGACCACCCATTCTGTTACTACAGTAGAAGCTGATCTTACAGACCACCCATTCTGTTACTACAGTAGAACCTGGTCTTACAAACCACCAATTCTGTTATTACAGAAAGAACCTGTCTTTGCAGACTACAGTAGAATCTGTCTTATGAGACCATCCCTTCTGTTACCACAGTAGAACCTGTCTTGTGAGACCATCCCTTCTGTTATTACAGTAGAACCTGTCTTGTGAGACCATCCCTTCTGTTACTACAGTGGAACCTGACTTTCCAGACCACATCTTCTGTTAATACAGTAGAACCTGTCTTTACAGACAACTCATTTTGTTACTACAGAAGAACCTGTGTTGCGAGACCATTCCTCCTGTGATCTACAGTAGAACCTGTCTTTACAGACCATCCCTTCTATTATTACAGTAGAACATACCTTGTGAGACCACACCTTCTGTTACTACAGTAGAACCTGTATTGTGTGACCATCACTCCTGTTACTACAGTATAACCTGTCCTGAGAGACCACCCCTTCTGGCACTACAGTAACACCTGTCTTGAGAGACCACCCCTTCTGTCACTATAGTAGAACCTGTTTCATGAGACAACACATTCTGTTACTACAACCTGTTTTGAGAAACAGTACAATGGTGTCTAGCAACCTTCTCATTTTTCTGATCAGTCAGATAATTTTGGACCAAGAGGACAACCTTCTTATGAAATCTTAGAAAGATTTCTCCTTTAATTATTTAGTGATAACAAGAATTGTTTAAAGAGGGACAAATGGAGAACGGATAGAAGACGAATGGTATATGGACAGAAGTTCATTGAGGAAAAGTAATTTTATTGGAACCAACAACCATCATCAGATAAAGATAGCTGCAAGCAAGCAGTCATCTAAGATTTGACTGTTGAAGTTTGTTATCCTTTTTTAACAGATATATAATGTATTTACCAAATTTTTAAAGCAAGTTCTTCCTGTTTTCCTAGTGTGGCATGATTCACTTTGCGCTTCAAGCTACCTGATTAGGAAGAAAATATGTCTGCCAGAAATCAGAAATTTGTCATTAGTTTTTACACTTTATTATTTACAGACCAAATGACCACCTCCATTTTAAAGGAAAATGTCAAAATACAACAGAAGGAGGGTTTTTTTCAAAAGTAGTTTCATAATACACTTACTGTCGACAAGACTATAATCTAACAGGTAAAGGAAGAAAAAGAGAACAAATGGAAATCTTACACTGGTGGGCATGAACATTCCTCTTGTTTTTATTTTTATTATATGATGTTGATGGTTCTTAACCCCTACTGTTCATTGAGATCTCTCTGGTTCTATTGGTGGTTCTTAACCCATACCGTACATAAAGATATCTCTGGTTTGTATTTGTGGTTCTTTACCCCTACTGTACATCAAGATATCTCTGGTTCTATTGGTGGTTCTTAACCCATACCGTACATAAAGATATCTCTGGTTTGTATTGGTGGTTCTTTACCCCTACTGTACATCAAGATATCTCTGGTTCTATTGGTGGTTCTTAACCCATACCGTAC
Source organism: Mizuhopecten yessoensis (assembly GCF_002113885.1). Taxonomy (NCBI): domain Eukaryota; kingdom Metazoa; phylum Mollusca; class Bivalvia; order Pectinida; family Pectinidae; genus Mizuhopecten; species Mizuhopecten yessoensis. The sequence goes on from NW_018406672.1 coordinate 2,214,269, forward strand.
ATAAAGATATCTCTGGTTTGTATTGGTGGTTCTTTACCCCTACTGTACATCAAGATATCTCTGGTTCTATTGGTGGTTCTTAACCC
>NW_018406672.1:2217628-2224415 GCF_002113885.1 Mizuhopecten yessoensis
ACGAAAACGAACGGGAACCAAAACACGTGGCAATGGTACCGACGTTTTACAACGAAATACGGTGAATAAAGGCAAAAATATATATCAACAATAGCAGGGCCCTTATTTGTAAAAATTAAAACAATTTTAATTCACAAAAAATCACCGTAAACTAAAACCAAAGTGAAAGTAAACACTTACGAAAACGAACGGGGACCAAAACACGTGGCAATGGTACCGACGTTTTACAACGAAATACGGTGAATAAAGGCAAACAATATATATAAACAATAGCAGGGAAACTGGTATAATATATGAAGTATGAAAACAAACAATGACACAGGTTACCGCCCTCAGAAAACTTGAACGAAGTCCAGGGTAGAAATAACCGCCATGTGCTTCTTTCGAGTTGAAGAAAGAGGAAGTTGGAGGTGCGCGCGCATCCTACACCCGTATGTCCGGTTTGGACAGGGAGTAGTTTCGCATTTGCGCGGGGCATTTGAAACTTTACTTTGGGAGTTAAAGAACTGGTAGTTGGAGATCATTTGCATAATAATTGGACGTGGTAAGTATTGTTTTTGATATAAAAATCTCTGGTATCTATTGGTGGTTCTTAACCCATACCGTACATAAAGATATCTCTGGTTCTATTGGTGGTTCTTAACCCTACTGTACATCAAGATATCTCTGGTATCTATTGGTAGTTCTTAACCCATACCGTACATAAAGATATCTCTGGTTTGTATTGGTGGTTCTTTACCCCTACTGTACATCAAGATATCTCTGGTATCTATTGGTGGTTCTTAATCCTACTGTACATCAAGATCTCTCTGGTTTGTATTGGTGGTTCTTAACCCTACTGTACATTAATATCTCTCTGGTATCTATTGGTGGTTCTTAACCCCTACTGTTCATTGAGATCTCTGGTTCTGTTGATGGTTATTAATTCCTACTGCACATTACACCTACTGTACATTAAGATCTCTCTGGTTTCTATTTGCGGTTCTTTACCCTACTGTACATTAAGATCTCTCTGGTTTTTACTGGTGGTTTTTAACACCTATTGTACATTAAGATCTTTCTGGTTTCTATTGGTGGTTCTTAATCTCTACTGTACATTGAGATCTAACTGGTATCTGTTGGTGGTTCTTAACCCTACTGTACATCAAGATCTCTCTGGTTTGTATTGATAGTTCTTAACCCCTACTGGTTATTGAGATCTCTCTGGTGTCTATTGTGGTTCTTAACCCCTACTGTACATAAAGATCTCTCTGGTATCTATTGGTGGTTCTTAACCCCTACTGTTCATTGATATCTCTCTGGTTCTGTTGATGGTTCTTAATGCCTACTGCACATAACACCTAATGTACATTAAGATCTCTCTGGTTTCTATTTGTGGTTCTGAACACCTACTGTACATTAAGATCTCTCTGGTTTCTATTTGTTATTTCCTGTACACCTAATGTACATTAAGCTCTCTCTGGTTTCTATTTGCTGTTTCCTGAACACCTAATGTACATTAAGATCTCTCTAGTATCTATTGGTGGTTCTTAACCCTTACTGTACATTAAGATCTCTCTGGTTTCTATTGGTGGTTCTGAACACCTACTGTACATTAAGATCTCTAAGTTTTATTGGTGGTTCTTAACCTATCATGTAACTGGTATTTCTGTGCAGTGCAGGAAGCATATAATTTAATTGACCATGATTTTCATGCTGTCTGTAGATTTTATAGTTTTATTGTTTGAGTCGCCATTTTTTCAGACTTTTTTTCTAAACATGCAGGTTCGTAACAATGCATTCACATGTGCATGTAAGTGTGTCATTTGATTGGCCTATGCCTTTCAGGGGTGTCTATGACTCTACAATGGTAGAATGAGCGATCAGTCCTCCCCCTGGTATTGGCCTCGTGTCCATTGTTGTCGGGGATGACGGTCCAATAACACAGCTATCTGATGGTTGGGGCTTTAAGAAAGCCCGACTTAAATGCTATCAGATGTAGTTTTTATTCTGGTCTGTCTTCTGATGAAATGTTTGATTCAATGAATCCAGCGCTCATTTCCTCAGATGCTGGTTCAGCTGTGTTTGCATGCTTCCCAAGCGTGAGCCTGCATGTTCGCAACATTAGCATGCACATTTGCATCAGGGCTAATTAGCTGGGATGATAACCAGCAGGGAGGTTATAGACCCTAGGCACACCATTACCTGGACACCATAGCATATGTATCTAAATGGTTTTGACACGAGTACCTGGACACCATAGCACACATATCTAGATGGTTCTGACATGAGTATCTGGACACCATAGCACACATATCTAAATGGTTCTGACACGAGTACCTGGACACCATAACACTCATATCTAAATGGTTCTGACAGGAGAACCAGGACACCATAGTTCACATATCTAAATGGTTCTGACAGGAGAACCTGGACACCATAGCACACATATCTAAATGGGTCTGACAGGAGAACCTGGACACCATAGTTCACATATCTAAATGGTTCTGACAGAAGAACCTGGACACCACAGCACACATATATAGATGGTTCTGACATGAGTACCTGGACAAAATAGCACACATATCTAAATGGTTCTGACAGGAGAACCTGGACTCCATAGCACTCGTATCTAAATGGTTTTGACATGAGAACCTGGACACCATAGAACACATATCTCAATGGGTCTGACACAAGTACCTGGAGACGACAGCACACATATCTAAATTGTTCTGACACGATTACCTTGACACCATAGTTCACCTATGTAAATGGTTCTGACAGGAGAAACTGGACACCATAGCACACCTATCTAAATGGTTCTCACAGGAGAACCTGGACACATAGTTCACATATCTAAATGGCTCTGACAGAAGAACCTCGACACCACAGCACACAGATATAGATGGTTCTGACACAAGTACGTGGACACCACAGCACACATAAGTAGATGGTTCTGACACGAGAACCTGGACACCACATAACACATATATAGATGGTTCTGACATGGGTACCTGGACAAAATAGCACACATATCTAAAGGGTTCTGACAGGAGAAGCTGGACACCATAGCATATGTATCTAAATGGTTCTGTCAGGAGAAACTGGACACCATAGCTCACATATCTAAATGGGTCTGACAGGAGAACCAGGACACCATAGTTCACATATATAAATGGTTCTGACAGAAGAACCCGGACACCATAGCACATATATCTAAATGGTTCTGCCAGGAGACCCTGGACACCATAGCGCACATATATCAATGGTTCTGACACAAGTCCCTGGACACCACAGCCCACATATATAGATGGTTCTGACACAAGAACCTGGACACCATGGTTCACATATCTAAATGGGTCTGACAGGAGAACCAGGACACCATAGTTCACCTATGTAAATGGTTCTGACAGGAGTACCTGGACTCCATAGCACTCGTATCTAAATGGTTCTCACAGGAGAACCTGGACTCCATAGCACTCGTATCTAAATGGTTTTGTCATGAGTACCTGGACTCCATAGTTCACATATATAAATGGTTCTGACAGAAGTACCTGGACACCACACCATTACATGGACACCATAGCACTCATATCTAAATGGTTTTGTCATGAGTACCTGGACACAACAGCACACATATCTAAAGGGTTCTGACAGGAGAAACTGGACACCATAGCACCCATATCTCAATGGTTCCGACACAAGTACCTGGACGCCATAGTTCACATATATAAATGGTTCTGACACAAGTACCTGGACACCATAGCACACATATCTCAATGGTTCTGACACAAGTACCTGGACACCACAGCACACATATCTAAATGGTTCTGACACAAGTACCTGGACACCATAGCACACATATCTAAATGGTTCTGACACGAGTACCTGGACATCATACAGCATATTAAGACAATAAAGGGAGAAAAAAAAAATCTAGCTCTGAAACACTGTCGTAAGGTAGTAATTTATTTTCGTCGTAAATTGTATAATTTCTATGCACAGATAAACAAAACCTTGTGATGCTTTCACCATTTGTAAAAGAAACCTTGGCAATGTATTGGTATTTTGTGATAATATAAGCAGAGGAGCAATAAGAGAAATGGGGAAAAAGGGCATTGAACAGATAAGGGAAGTGGCAAATGATACAATGAGCAGCATAGTGAAGTTTTACAGTAGGTACGTAGTGGTACAATGAGGGAGCTAGCCCCTGTAGGAGGTAACATGTCAGGTGGAATATATTCAATTAAATGCTGCACAATCTACTGAAAAATTCAACAGTATTGCTGCAAACGGTATCATTAGACCTCAACTCACTGAAACTAATCCTCATCCAAGGTCAAATGCTGATGTCCATGTGTCACTTTGGTTTGGTTTGGTTTGTTTGTGTTTTATGTCCTATTAACAGCTATGGTCATTTAAGGACGTGCCAGGTTTTGGTGGTGGAGGAAAGTCGGAGTTCCAGGAGAAAAAACCCCGACCTACGGCAAGTACCTGGCAACTGCCCCACGTAGGCCTCGAACCCGTGACCCAGTAGTGGAGGGCTAGTGGTAGCAGAATGTCAGACGCCTTAACCACTTGGCCACCGAAGCGCCTCAATGTGTCAATCCGACAACAAAACTCCCAAGACGTGAAAGTGACAATCAAAAGAACATATGAATGCAACATATTGATATGTATATATTTGAACTGAGTCACCATGTTGTTATGACCCATCTACACTGTAAAAAGGACTGATAAAAACCCAAAGGTACTTAACAGTGATGTACAATGTACATTAAGGTCTGTTATAGTGCCACAACCAAACATAAAAACACTCATCACATCATATTAAATCATGATTTATTGTGGTTTATACTTAAGATTAAATTGGAAACAAAAGAAAAAAACAATCTATTGGTGCATCTGTTCGATTCTAACATCTCAATTATCTCACAAAATGCATTTGTAAAACTTTTATCACGTTTGTTTAAACAGCTTTTTATCATTACAGTCGCCACGGATACAGAGAGGATCAGGTCGCCATGACGGAATGGTACGAGCAGAGACGTCCCTCTATCTATCACTGTATCGCCATTACGCGGGGATGGATTACCTCCCTTCTTTAATGGGGTGTGTATGCATCCACTTTCATCTAACAAATGGTTATCTAATATGAGCACTAATTCATCAGGCACACAATCTACCGGTCCAACGGGCACGCTCAGGAGACACGGGGAAACACTAACCCAGTTTACATCATGTTTCGAATAATACGACGGAAAAAAGTCTCATCGAGACACCTCATGTTCATGGTAATTATCATTAATTGTAATTCTAAAATTTTAAATCCCCCGGGTTGTTAATGTTGCAGCTTTCATTCATCTTCATGAAGGAATATGCTTGATAATGTCCAGGAAAACAGGACGATTGAAATTGATGTGAAAATTTGAAACCTCCCCCGAGAAAATAGGGGAGGTAAAAATCTTAATTTTTAATTAATACTTTAAGATTGATTGGCGCATTATGTGTAAAGGAAACTTATTTGTGTCCATCAAATGTTCGACCTCTTGTCTTTCCCTTTGACTCACAATGACTCCTTCCCCCCCCCTCCTCACTCCCCCTCCCTAAACCTTAGACAAGAGCAGCTGCATCATCTACGTCTGCAGCAGACGACACATTTTACATCGATAATCGGCAATAGTTTCAAATATAGAGAGCCTTAATCAAAACAGAGTGAGAGACATGTGTAACACATTGGAGGTTATAAAGTGCCACTATAAACGGTTTCGCTGAAAGTGACACTGCACAGGAACACGTAGAAACGATCACACAACCACACAACGACAAAGAAATTGTTCAAGTACCATCCTTTGAGACAATTTCCAGGAATTTTATTTCCGAGTTAAAAATCTGTAGCCTCCTAGCAGGGTGGGGTCTCTGATGATTGCTGGCTGTTCCTACGAGTTAAAATCTGTAGTCTCCTGGCAGGGTGGGGTCTCTGATGATTGCTGGCTGTTCCCACGAGTTAAAATATGTAGCCTCCTAGCAGGGTGGGGTCTCTGATGATTGCTGGCTGTTCCTAGTTGCCATATTCTCTCCGTTACTTTTGTTGGTTTATGCATTCTTGCTCTGTTATTATATTCTGATTCTATGATGTCCTTGCGTATCTCTCTACAGGTAGGTATGAAATTTTTGTGCGTCTCCATTGTTTTTCTATCTCTAGATACTTTTATGTATTTTCTGGTATCTTTTTGTCTATATTACCTAAAACTTCCTATAAATTTATTTTCCTCTGTGTGAGTCATTCTTTTTCATATCTCTTAACTTGTGTAACAGGAAAGAGAGTAGTGTGCGTCCACTGGGGAATCAAACTCATGACCCCCAGCTTCCCAGTCCGCTGCTCTACCGATCAAGCTAAAGGGAAATTCCCTCTTCCCTCTAGCACGAGTTAGAAAACTCTATGTGCAATTGAAATCTGCCACATACATATTTTTCTGTCCATGCATATCTGTATTTTTCTGGTTGTATCTCTATTGCCTTGTTTATTTACACATATATAGTAATCCAATCTCAGGTATAGATGCCTAAGCTAGAAGAACAACATACATTTAAAGAAACAAACTATAACAAGGTTACCGCGAGCGGTATATAATACGCCCGTCACACATTGAATGAGCAGTTGTTTGTATGATTGAAATATATGAAGTATTTGTGAGTAATTGATATTAAAAGAGAAATCATTCAACATAACTGGTAGATCAATGAGTGCAATACAACATCATGGAACGCATGCATCGCATTAATGAAACCAAGGGTAATAACTCCA
>NW_018406672.1:2224685-2261982 GCF_002113885.1 Mizuhopecten yessoensis
AAGTAAAGGGGCATAACTCCAGAAATTATGGTCGGATAATGGCGGTTATCGAACTTGTCCGAGGTTTCATGGTAATTAACCTTGTTGTGAAGTTTGAAGTTAATCCGTTAATAATTTCTCGAGATATCGAGCGGACATCGTTTGCCCGCCCGCCCGACGGGCTTCGACGGGCGTATAAAAAGAATAAACAAACACGATTGGTTTTGGGTGAACTTCGGACCATGATTTATTAGCGCATTACATAATTATCAAACAGTAAAATAACAATAAATCAGTATCATTATTTTGTAGTTTAAACTTAAACTATGGTCCTCCATTTTATTTACATATATGCATATTTTGTCTCCCGAGTGCTGTCAACCTCTATACATATATTTGTTTTATTGTTTTAGTTTTCGCTATAACAGACTCTCTTTCCTCCTGTGATGTGTGATGTCTCTTTTATGTTTTCTTTTGTTTCTCTTCTTGTCTGTCTTTCCATAACGAATCTGTATTTCTCGTCTTTTTCTCTGCGATATTGGAGCACATATGTATCTCAGTCTGTCATTGGCATTGCTGCCAAAAATCTATTGTTATTCTCAAAAGCCAAATCAAAACCTGCTGGTATCTTCATGTCGATACGTACCGGTAGAATTATAACGCCTTACACTACGGCAATCCTACACACAATCCAAATAAAAAAGAATAGATTTCAGGACATGCATATTTTCAGGATTGTATTCATGAATTCCTATTGTGATTAAACTCAAAATCGCTCCATAAAAACGTTGACACGACCATGTTTCCACACAAGGTATTAAAATCACACGTTTTATCACTCAAACTCCTAAGTATTGAGTAACTCTGCAACAGCTACCGATTCTATCATCCGTTAAATCTCCCCCAGAGAAATCTTCAAACTAAATGCTGCACCGTAAACAAAGATTCTGAAAATCGTGCCTCGGTATGGTTCCCACGGCAACTAAAAGCTGTAGGTAAATAAACATACAGTTTGGGTTTTTTTTCGTTTTTTTTTTTATTAAGATTCCATTAACACTATAAAATCACAATCGATTCCCTTGGGACCTATGACAAACCTTGTTGTGTAATGCGTGTATAGTAGAACTGAATTGATTGGTCCTCGGTGAGCATTTGTCATTACGACGCTGGAATTTTTTCGGAGTGTTTTTCTGTTTTCTGGATATAGTCAGATGCAAAAGAATTCTGTGTACTTTAGGTTATTGATGTGAATTGTAAGAGATCCTTTTTTCACTGTACTGTAACACAAAATGTACTTTACCCTGATCCAACATCTGTGACATTATATACAAGCACCACTACACATATAATTTTAGTAGAAAGCCATATTTTGTTAGCGGATCTGTCCACGCTGATGTCATACAGCCCTGCAGAAAAACCGTTGAAGCCTATCCTTGTTGAAAGGTTTCTATTTACTGGTGTCTCGCAGAAGCCTGTACCAAAATTCTTTTTTTAAATCCATTTTAACATGGAGACCTGTGTTATAATGGCTGTCCATAGGACCAGACTACAACACTACAAAACATAAATCATCTTAAAGTACTCTTAAGATCGTACATGGGTAGAACTGCCAGGCGATGTCTCTACACCTTTATACAGCTATAACCTCCAGTTAAAGGTTACAAAATATTTAGATACCCAATTTATATATGTTTATTTGAGTACAATGAGGCCTTTAAGGGGCCCCATCATTTGCGTTAAAGCAAGCAGATACACCTACACTTTTATACAGCTAGCCTACCATTTATTCCACATTACTCCTGTAAACAAGAAATACAACCGGAATGCAATGCTTGCTGATTTATGGTTTTCCTTTAAACTAGGTCAAGGTCATTTATTTCATAAAACCTCATCATTATTCAAATGAGGCTGTTTAAAGAATAAAGTTTATGTATTCAGGCAGGTGACCTAAAAACAAGAGAGAGTGACAAAAAGAATTCTGATACAGCATTAAGAAGAAAAAAAAATGAAACACAGCAATCAAAAAGCCAAAAAACTCAATATTATTGATTTAAGGTCAGGTTAGCTATAATGTTATTGAAACTATACATGTGAAGCATTATGTTATTGTAACTTTGACCTTCAAAAACCGGATCTCGAATCAGAGAAACCGCTCAAGCATTAATGTCAAACAGATTACATCACAGACCAATTAGCCCAAAGGCTCAATATAATGATAAAGCAGATATGTTTATAGTACAAGAACTTGTTTCTCACTACATGTTAAATCTTATCATTCGCAACCGGAGAACTTCCATTTTATATTACAACATATCCTGCCCTAGGGTCTGCAAATGCCCATGTTATATTAGGAATATTCCATCTTCAGAAATTATTTCTGAACATCCGGACACACATCCCAGCTATCTCCAATAATTGTTTAGTCAATAAAACATTGCTCACAGACTAACCCAAGCCTACAAGTGGCTTATAACCGATCGAAAATCCTTTCTCCAAATTCAATTTCAGGGCTGATGAAATATCTCCGATAAAATGAAACGGCCGGTATTCTGAAATCAAATTCACCTATGATAAAACCAGAGAGGTTATGTGTCAGTTAGGGGAAATGAATAAAAGTTTCTCAATAACTGCCTTCAGCTAAATGGTTTAAATTGGTACAAATGATCAGGTCTATCGACTCCATGTCTTAAACATGGTGTTCACAGTCGAGTTGATTTCAGGATACACAGCATTTAATTAAATTCCCATGTTTTACGCACGGAAAAAAACACAATTCCTTTCCGATTTAGTCTGCAGTAGCTCTTTGTAATGCAAAAACATAAAAAATAAAAAATACCCTAACATAATTTGATTTGTCTACATATCAGAGTTTCAATTTGGAATGAATTATTAGTGAATGTGTTCTGTTTACAAAATTCAAATCAATCTAAAATTGAATCTGACTTACTTTCAAATGATTTCAAAGTTTTCTACCAATCCATCACCACAGTATCTTTTTGACCAAGGCGGCTGGGATTGAATTCCCTGATCAGACGTGAACAGGTATGGAGTCACCTGCCGGACCACGCGGGTTTTACCTCCGGGTACTTCAATTTCCTCCCACACTAAGACCTCCCCAAGGCTAACAACTGTGTCAACAAAGAGTGATTAATATAAGTTGAAATCAAGCTAGTGATATGAAATCGCCAGCAGGCAATTTACATAGCTGTCAAACCTCTCGACTCCCTCATTTTGACCAAAATTTAGCAATCTCCTTCGAGCCTCCCTCATTTAAGTCCAAACTCACACAAATTCAAAATCTGTGATCGAATGATCTCCTATTTACTGCAGGGTGTGTGTAATAATCATACCAGGTGTATCTGAATCAAATGAATGATTTTTGGAGTTATTTTGATGCAAAAGGGAAAGATAAATTGAGCAAAGCAGTTTCAGTCGCGTTTCACGCACTTTCTCCCTCATTGAAAATGTAGAATGAGGGACAGATCTCTCGTTGGAGGTTTCAGAGGCTGACAACTTTGCGATTCCAGAAGTATCTCCTGCCTTATAAGCAAAATAGAGCTAAATGTTACTAAAATAATTCACAGATTATGATGGCTATTAGCAAGTATGAGTGGAATGGTCGATTGGTTAACAGTCCGGCCTTCCACGCAGACGGCCGGGGTTCGATACCCAAAGTCGTCGTAGGCATGGATATTCAGAGTGTTTTTCTCCTGCCCACACAACTCCAACAATCCGGGTGGAGTATACATTGGTCTGGGGTGGGTGTTGCAGTATCTGCGCTGTAGCATTCAAGTGAGGTGGCACTATAAATGATTCCGTTGGAAGCACGGTTCCACTACAAGCAGAACATATTACATCTCCAGCACACACATAGGGAGATATTAGCCAGGTGGCATAGGACTCGTGGTTAGCGCCTGATAAGGCAGCTCCTGCAAATTCTTCAAAATTGTATTGATTAATGTTATATGCTAGTTGTATTAATTGTATATATGTGTACTGTAAAGCGCTTAAGGGTGGCTTATTTTAGCTAGATAGCTAGGGCGCTATATCAAATGCTGTATTTTAAGATGACTTGTAATCAAAAGGTTCCATCATCATATGACCTGTTCTTATAAAGTAAAATGTCCACCTCATTAACCCTTTCACCACTGTAGACACTAATGGACTCATCCAGATAAATGTATGTTAGCTAGTCTACGCAAGTTACCTAGGGATGAAAGGGTTTAGGCAGTGTTGGAGTACAGTCTTGACAACTATTTCAACAGACATTTCACTGGACATGATATTCCAGATTATGATTTCAAACTGAAAGATCAAATGTCGTTCAAGACAAAATTTCTAACATTCTTCATCATTCATCCTTTTAACAGTGAAGATGATAAAAGAAAATCATTTCCCTCTGAAACTGACACCTGTTTGCAACCAAATTAGCGCGGAGATCTAGCTATTTTCTTAACTTCAGGCTTCAAACCCGAATTCCATTGGTGTCCTTTTAAAAGAAGAAATATTCTCAATAAGCAATGGCACCAAAAAAGCATTCTTCGATTTGTGAAGACATGCTATGGATATCCTGGAGCTACGGAACAGATATATCCACAGCCATTCCTAATTAACGGATCGGTTCCAAAGTGGTAGCCTGCAGATATATTCTGCAGGAGATGATCCGAACTTTTGATTTGTGTATGTCTAATATATCTGTAAACCCATCAGAAGGCACGCTCCTGTATTAAGATATCAAGTACAAATGAAGTCGGACCATACACAAGATATTGTAAAACCTACAGACCCCAAAAGGAATCATAAAAATTGGCTAAATATGATCCGAACCGTCTGATGGTCTTGAGTAATAGCTATGGGATAGAATACCTAATACATATCAACCCGACCTGTGGTTTCATTACGCTGTGTGTGCATTGACAACGGGATCGGCAGTTTGAGTAATTAACTCAGTTTTTCCCTCGTCCAAATCGTAGCATTAGTCAGTAGAATACAATTTGCAGATCGGCCATGTCCAAGAGCTGTACAAATATTTGTACACAGAAATGGAGTATTGATTACGACATGTTCGTCTGTACCGACCACACAAATCTACCCCCCATAATTGCTCTCAAACCCTTTTATTGAAAGCTATCTGCTGATTGCAGGCGAGTTGCAGGCATCTAGAAACTGTCGAAGGCCATACTTGAAAGATGTTGCAGACCAACCCTGCTGTAATTGGACAATACTCAATTATCTAGCATTGTCGTACCTTGAAACGAATTTTGTTGAGCAAATAGGAAAACCTTTTGTGGTGCTCAGTCTCTAACTTCCCACATGCTACGTTCTTGAATATGTCAACACTGCAGGAAGCCAATCTTATAGCTGCAAAACGTGTCGGGAGAAACAGGCGATGACCGCTCACAATGCTGAAAGTATAGACAAGCCTAGAGCAAACATCAGGACTATACCATCCGGCTACCTGTGCTTGCTCCATTTATTCAATTATCTGCCTGAGTGACAAATTCAAGTAGGGAGCATAGCTAAATTGTTCAATTAAAAGTGTCAATTTTACCTGTATGTCGTTAATGTATTTTATGATCTATACAAAGGTCACGGAATCAATCGTTTTCAAGAGTTCCACCGCTGACATTTACTAATCAAATGTTCCTGTATATTATTACAGTCAATTGCCTATTTTTTTTTATCTAAAGTTAATAAATAAATCAGTATTTCAAGCATTGCATAATTCATTTTTATTATTATTATTGTGTGATTGTCAAATTTAAAAAAATCAATTTCGTTTTTAAGAGATTGCTGTGTAAATGTAATTATTGTTATTGTATACGTGTACTCACAGTTGGAAATACAATTACATGAAATTTGATAATCAGAATAATCTAATGTATGAAATATTTAGTATTAGTGTGATTAGATAAGTATATCGGCCAGAAACATATTGATCCTCTTTTATGTTGATTGTAACTGTTACTATATATTCTATATTTCTACATATTCTCTTTCATGAGAAGATCTATAGTACTCATTTGCCCTAAGATGACCTAGTTAGCCATACCAAGAGGCCCATTGTGCCTGCATCGCTCACTCACTCACCTGGTATTAATCTCACTCTTGTTACCTTAAAGTCACAGTCATTCAAAAGAACCTGTTAAAAGATTTAAACACATTTGACCCCTGTGACCTTGAAAGTCAAACAAGGACATAAGTTGAAAAATAACCTTTATAGTCCAAATCATCCCAGAATGTAACTTGCCAAATATCACCTCACCACCCTAGACCTTTTATTTATTGAGAAGATGACTTTTACAGGTTTATACACAATTGGCCCGACTTCAAACTTGAAAGCTCTTCATCTGAGCATGCTACTGGTCAAATCGCACTACCCTTTGCATTAATCCGAAGTCATTTAAAGTTTTTAACATATTTGACCCCCAGTGACCATGTCTGATTCAAGTTCATTCTTTGAACAAACTTTGAAACCTTTCATCCCAGTATGCTACTGGCTAAATATTATCATACTAGCCATTTTTTTTATTAAGGAGAAGTTGTTTAAAGTTTTTGACGTTTTTGACATATTTGACGCCTGTGGCCTTGAATATGGGTGAAAGTCATTCATTCAAACAAGCTTGGTAACCCTTCATCCTAGAATGCTTTTGGCCAAATATCATCACCCTGAACCTTTTGGTTATTCAGAAGAAGTTGTTTAAAACTTTCAACATACTTGAACCCAGTGACCTTGAATATAGGCAAAGGTCATTAATTTGAACAAACTTGGTAGTGCTTCATCCAAGCAATACACTTCTGGCCAAATACCATCAGCCTGAACTTTTAATTTGGGCCAGGTGAGCTAAAAATTACAGCCTGATTAACTTTTACCAACTGATGACCTTTAACAAATGTACATAACAACAGTTCTAAAATATGAAGGTTGTAAAAGTTTTGTAAACTGAGAAATGTCAGAAATATTTTGAAAGTAAAAATGAAGATGGAAAAGTTCATTTATTTGTTTTGTGAAATTATAGAATATAATGATATTATTGTACCTTTTGGGTTTATAGATTGTCAACTACCATATTTCACCCAATAAATTGCCTTTTATCATTCTTAGTCCGATCATTCCATCCCCTGGCCCGTCGAAACCCTTCCATACACCCTAATGTGACATTTTTTTGTGTTGTTGAGAAGTGGTTAAATAGAACAAAAGACACATGACTGAGTGAAATAGCTTTCTACATTAGACAAGGTTCAGTTTAGAAAGGTTACGCTTAAGAGTGATGGTATAGCTTGAGGAAGCTAGAAAACTTTTAATTGGTATTGTAGAAACCAGAATCTTAAGTAAGTTTAATTCATTCACCCCTGAAGTTTCTAAATGAACTAATCCAATCTTTGAATTGGAAGAGTTCAAATGTGTCTTCAGGGGTGAATGAGCTAATGAACTATAGAGTAGCCTCCCCTTGATTTCCACTTGCATTTAGATAAAACTGTAGTTGGAAGGCTAGTGTTGACCAGCTGCAGGTAGCTCAATTGGTCAGATCAACACTTCTTGTTCAGAGGGTCAAGGGTTCTGGAGTTTTTTTCTTCTTTTCAGCACTGATTTATCTTGGCAGTGGTACAGGTCGCCTTAATGTCTTTACTTCATTCATCCCTGAAATTTCATAATGAACTATTCCAACCTTTGATTTGGAAGAGTTTAAAAATGTCTTTATGGGTTAATGAGTTAACTTTTTCACCCCTTAAGACACAATTTAACTCTTCCGATTCAAAGGTTGGAATAGTTCATCATGAAATTCCAGGGGTGAATGAGTTAAAACTGTCTTTGAACTAATGAAAAGCAAGATTTCATTTTATTTCAACAGTCATTATTTAGGAACTACCTAACAATAATCATTATTTGGTGAAATTTAACATTCTTTATCAAATACTCTATTACTTCAAGGGTGAATAGCAAAATCAATTACCAATGAGAAATTTAAATTGATTTCTTTGTCCTCAAATATTGGAAACTTATATAAGCTTGCTCAGAAAATAATTTTAAATTAAGCGTTTTTCAATATATGCATTTAAGTTGATTTGTTTTATCGCACAGTTGAACACCTTATTTATCTCGCTGCAAACTTTCTCCCTCCGGGAAAACACCCATGATCATTGTCGTGCATCAATCTTCGGCAACCTAAATGTACATTTAACAAGTTCCAAGGAAATAGTAATTCTTTTCAGAAAATGGGATTTACGATTCGATCTTTCTCATTCTTATTGTGTCACAATGAATATGGCAACCTACTTGTCATCAAAATCCTTTTGAGCTTGAAATTGTTGGCAGGACATGGTGGGGTCCAGATAGCCTGCACAATCCTAGGGGGTGACCGATCACGGGAGGAGGGAGCGAAGAACGTGACAAGTTGATTCTTTGTTGTCACTGTTATGTGGAAATTCTCCCGAGATATGGTAATGCCTCAGATTTGGTACATCCCACCATTCACTGTTTAACACTGATCCTTAATAGGGAAATAAATTCAGCACATGCAGGTCCTTGATGTTGCAGACAAGCTTTTCCATTTTCCCGGTCTTAATTGTATCAACATTTGGTGGTTATCTTAAAGTTTAAAAGGAAACAAATTGATGGCGAGAAAGTCGTTGATAGAATGACTATTCTTTAATTTCAACTCCAACAACAAATTAACAAAAATATATACAAGATTCATGTCTTTGGAGTACATGAATATTTTTCCAATTCACAGACTTAAAATTCAATTCTAATGTGGGGTTTTAACACATCATGCAATTATGGACTCCCAGTTTCATTTGGAAAAAACATACTTCTTGTTACCATTTAGATGTTCTACATTAGTATTAATTCAGATTAATGAGAGTCCTTTCCTACTTCTGACCAATTCTGAAATACCTAACACAAAGGTAGACTATCATCCCTACAAGTTTGTGGTGTGACTCCAAGCCTTACCTACCTGAAATACCTAACACACCGGTAGACTATCATTCCTACAAGTTTGTGGTGTGACTCCAAGCCTTACCTACCTGAAATACCTGACACAACGGTAGACTATCATCTCTAAAAGTTTGTGGTGTGACTCCAAGCCTTACCTACCTGAAATACCTGACACAACGGTAGACTCTCATCTCTACAAGTTTGTGGTGTGACTCCAAGCCCTACCTACCTAAAATACGTAACACAAAGGTAGACTATCATCCCTACAATTTTGTGGTGTGACTCCAAGCCTTACCTACCTCAAATACGTAACACAAAGCTAGACTATCATCCCTACAAGTTTGTGGTGTGCCTCCAAGCCTTACCTACCTAAAATACGTAACACAAAGCTAGACTATCATCCCTACAAGGTTGTGGTTTCTGGCTTGGCAACCTGAAACATTTCTGCAGGTTAACGATTCTTTCTGGTTTCTGGCTTGGCGACCTGAAACATTCCTGCAGGTTAACGATTCGACTGCCTTGTATTAAATACGTAACCCCAAGGGAGACAATCATCTCCACACTTGCCATGAAACCAGCTTCCTGCACGAAAAACCAGGCCTAAGTGAGGCTCCCATCTGTGTATCTGCCTGTTGCAGCCCAATCCTCTGGCACCAATATTGTAGGGCTGTTTGTGTAAAAGCTTATTACAGTGAACCTCAAGGCATTGTCACCTATGTGTAAGTTCTTTTAATGTGCAATTTGGGTTTCCATGGATTTCGAGTAGTTTTCTAGCATTGTTCACATGCATTTCCTCTTGAAATGTAACAAGAGGCCAAATAGGCCTGTATTGCTCATCTGGTATTAATCTCACATCAGTAACCTTAAAAGTGGACTAAGGTCAAAAAATGGGCTAAATTAATCTAAAGTCCATAAATATCACCAACCTTGGCCTTTTGGTTATCAAGAAGAAATTGCTTTTTTTTTTTTAATCATTTGACCCCTGTGACCTTGAAAGTGAGTCAAAATAAAACAATAAATAAGTAGCATACAAACTATATTATCATGAAGTTATCTCATTTTTATATGCGGACATGTACAGTCAAGCTATATATACTCAGTCATATCTTCTATCTGTTCCATTAATCAAATAAGTTGTATAAAGAGCGTGAAAGGTGATACCGTATTTATCCTGCATTAAGCCCAGGGAGGCAACACATAATCTCTTAACATAAAGTAGGGGAAAATGATTATTGAGGGATACTGAAATAACATTTGTTGGCACTTTTTAACTAAACTGCATTATATATGGGTGGGCTTATTACCAGGCATGGGCTTATTGCTGGATAAATATGGCAGTGGCATCACTAAATGCAGCAACATGTAGCATGGGCCCAAACTAAGTATGAAACCTTCTTTGTGTTATTCTGCCTCTCATCTTCAGAATTTTCCTGCACTCCTTACATTTCTTGAATTAACTTTTTTTGATACAGGAAAGAACCATAACATTACATTGATATCATTGTCATTTAATTGCATTATGGGGATAAAGTCATTTTTCAATGCAATCATCTCAGGAATTAGTTCAATAAGGAACAATAAATAACAGCAACATCAATAACAGTAACTTTTGTTACTTGGCATTTAAAGATGTCGGACAGCTTCAAAATATTATTCCTTCATTTCAATATTCAACACGACCACATTTCAAACTGCACCATGTGCATCAATACAACTCGACTAGAATTGTTAATTCTAAATGAATAGAAATTGAGGAAATTTGTAATTATGGAATTTCTGGTAGTGTGAAGATGCTATCAAACTTGAAAACAGCTCAGGCAGGGTCTTTAGTTACCAGGATGTCGGAAAAGTCACGCACCATGATTGTCAAGAGTTGGGCGAAGATAGATTGATTTCCATCTCACATGCAGCGGGTTTTCCCCAGATAGAGCAATGTTACATGTAATATTTTAATATGATAACATGGCGGTCTTACATGTAATATTCTAATTTAATAATGGAACCAAAACCAAGTGATATCGCTGTATCATGTAAATCGGACCTGTATCTCGTAACGGCCGGTACGCCTCATTACTCTCCGTAAGACTGATGCTGCAACAACTTAGCTTTTAACTAATGCGGAGATCAGAAATATTCACACAATACTAAAACGCCTGTGGGAGTTTGTTCGTATTGTGATCAGGAGACATGCAATAGTGATTTCTGCCCTGTAATATGTATTACAGCACAGTCATTACATAAAGATGTTCATTATACATAGGTAGTCAGAGTTTCCAATACATACAAGGAGTCAGTATACATGAGTGTTCACTTTATACAGGTAATCAGTATACAGGAGTGTTTACTTTATGCAGGTAGTCAGTATATATATAACTATTTATGATATACAGGTAGTCAGTATACAGAAGTTTTCATTGCATACAGGTAGTCGGTATACAGGAGTGTTCACTTTATACAGGTGATCAATATACAAGAATATTCACTATATACATGTAGTCAGTATACTAGTGTTCATTATATACAGGTAGTCAGTATATATGAGTGTTCACTTTATACAGATGGTCAATATACAAGAATGTTCACCATATACAGAAAGTCAGTAAACAGAAGTTCATTATATACAGGTAGTCAGTATACAGGAGTATTCATGTTATAAAAGTAGCAAACATAAATGTTCATTACATACAGGTAGTCAGTATCCAGGAGTTTTTATTCTATATAGTAACAAAGTAAACAGGAGTGTTTTCTATACATAAAGTTCCAGTTTGCAAGAATGTTCACTATGTACAGGAGTGTTCACTACATACAGATAGTCAGTATAAAGGAGTGTTCATAATAATACAGGTAGTCAGTATACAGGCCTGTTCACTATATACAGGTAGTAATTATAAATAAATAATAACAAACAGGACGTCAGTATACAAGACTGTTCATTATATACAGGTAGTCAGGACATAGGTGTGTTCACTATATACATGGAGTCAGTTTACAGGACTGTTCACTATATACAGGTAGTAAGGATACACAAGTATGTGTTATCTATGAGGTAGTCAGTATACAGGAGTATGTGTTGTGTATGAGGTAGTCAGTATACAGGAGTATGTGTCGTCTATGACGTAGTCAGTATACAGGAGTATGTATTATCTATGAGGAAGTCAGTATACAGGAGTATGTGTTGTCTATGAGGGAGTCAGTATACAGGAGTATGTGTTATCTATGTGGCAGTCAGTATACAGGTGTATGTGTTATCTATGCGGTAGTCAGTATACAGGAGTATGTATTATCTGTGAGGTAGTCAGTATACAGTAGTATCTGTTATATATGAGGTAGTCAGTATACAGGAGGATGTGTTGTCTATGAGGTAGTCAGTATACAGGAGTATGTATTATCTGTGAGGTAGTCAGTATACAGTAGTATGTGTTATATTTGAGGGAGTCAGAGTACAGGAGTATGTGTTATCTATGAGGTAGTCCGTATACAGGAGTATGTGTTGTCTATGAGGTAGTCAGGATACAGGAGTATGTGTTATCTATGAGGTAGTCGGTACACAGGAATATGTGTTTTCTATGAGGTAGTCAGTATACAGGAGTATGTATTATCTGTGAGGTAGTCAGTATACAGGAGTATGTGTTATCTGTGAGGTAGTCAGTATACAGGAGTATGTGTTATCTCTGAGGTAGTCAGTATACAGGAGTATGTGTTATCTCTGAGGTAGTCAGTATACAGGAGTATGTGTTATCTCTGAGGTAGTCAGTATACAGGAGTATGTGTTATCTCTGAGGTAGTCAGTATACAGGAGTATGTGTTATCTCTGAGGTAGTCAGTATACAGGAGTATGTGTTATCTCTGAGGTAGTCAGTATACAGGAGTATGTGTTAGCTGTGAGGTAGTCAGTACACAGGAGTATGTGTTATCTATTAGGTAGTCAGTACACAGGAGTATGTGTTATCTATGAGGTAGTCAGTACACATGAGTATGTGTTATCTATGAGGTAGTCAGTATAAAGGAGTATGTGTTATCTGTGAGGTAGTCAGTATACAGGAGTATGTGTTGTGTATGAGGTAGTCAGTATACAGGAGTATGTGTTTTCTATGAGGTAGTCAGTATACAGGAGTATGTATTATCTGTGAGGTAGTCAGTATACAGGAGTATGTGTTAGCTGTGAGGTAGTCAGTACACAGGAGTATGTGTTATATATGAGGTAGTCAGTATACAGGAGGATGTGTTATCTATGAGGTAGTCAGTATACAGGAGTATGTATTATCTGTGAGGTAGTCAGTATACAGTAGTATGTGTTATATATGAGGTAGTCAGTATACAGGAGTATGTGTTATCTATGAGGTAGTCAGTATACAAGAGTATGTGTTATCTATGAGGTAGTCAGTATTCAGGAGTATGTGTTATCTATGAGGTAGTCAGTATACAGGAGTATGTGTTGGCTATGAGGTATTCAGTATACAGGAGTATGTGTTATCTATGAGGTAGTCAGTATACAGGAGTATGTGTTATCTATGATTTAGTCAGTACACAGGAGTGTTCACCTTAATACTAGTATGCATAATAATAATAATAACAGTATTCAGAAATAACACCATAAAGTTATTGAACGTCATCTCCCAACACAGAAAATATGACATGATCTATGGTGTACCTATATCAGGGGAAATAACTCTTAAATCAAAAACTTATCTTGTGATAAAGTAGTGCATGGATGTTATTCTCTGAAACTAAAGTTAACCCTTTCACCACTGTAGACCATAATGGAATCATCCAGATCAATGCATGGTAGAGTCTACTAAAGTTACATAGGGGTGAAAGGGTGGATTAATGGTAATTCTTTTGAAGAGTCATTTTAAAAATAACTTTTTATTTATTTATACAATATACCCTATAGTTAGTATTTCTTTGTAGATTCATCACCTGACATAGTCGCCCTACTAGCCTATATATATCCCAGTGATATTTTACTTCTGTCATGATTTTGTCTACGCAGACTCTCATAATTAACAAAACTCTCCAAATCTTATGTATATGATTACATTTTTTTCCATGATCGATACAAATTTCTTTCAATATATCCGAGTATGACTTTTTTTTCAACTAAAAACCAACATTTAAAATGTCTCTCCGATCAGACCCACTGAAGTTGCACGCTAGTTTAATGAACCGTCGGTGATTGGCCGGTAATACCGTGACACTATTCCGGTCATCAATAATGATTCTGACCACCTTGTTCCGCAATGTTTGACCATTCTCGTCCTTTATATTGAAGCCATTATTCATCGTCTGCGGAACAACGCCTGCCGCCTGCCACCGTGTGCTGGCTATAGTTATATCATACGAGACCCACGTACAGGCCAAGATAATTTTGCGCAGGAAATTGTATTTTTAAGTACTGATATTATCCACTTAATCAAACTTTTGGCCATTGTGAAGGGTAGAAAACCTAATCAGTCAAAACCAACCATTCTCGGGGTTCTCCTTGGGTTTGCCGACTGTGATGCAGAAACAATAACAGACATGTGTATCAAAGATGGCAGATCTGCATTAAAAAGCCAGCCAAGTGTCCCGTTATAAGTCCGTACATTAAACAAGAGTGCAGGCGACACCATACACTTCAGTCAGCTGGCCTCCATCTCCATCAGTATAATTTCTAAACTTATGTTTTCAAATCACTTTCAAGTGTCCAGTTTGGCTATTATTGCTTTCTGACTTTGAACTAAAATTGACCAATAATTAGAAGAGACTTAACTCATTCACCCCTGAAGACACATTTGAACTCTTCCAATTCAAAGGTTGGAATAGTTCATTATGAAATTTCAGGGGTGAATGAGTTAATAGTTCTGAAATCAGTAAAACTATAATTTGCTGTAACCAACACTGGCAAAATATTGCTATCCTTCGACACAGGAGACTTGGATTCCATTTTTAACGACCATCCTTATTTTAAAAAAAAATAAAAATAAAAAAAATTTTTTTTTTTTTTTTTTTCCATCTCTTTTTTCCATCATCATTTTTTTTCCAATTTGACTCCCTCATTGCTATCTTCTTTTTTTTAAATTTAATTTAAGCCTTTTTTTGTTTGTTTGTAAAAACACTAAAGTTTGTGACCTTTTATCACGATAATTATGCGGGTATCGTTACATCGTTGGGAACTAAAATCTGCTGGTAATCCAGTATCGCTGCTGTCACTAATGAAAACACTCGGTTTGGCCTGCCGTACTTGAATCAGTCCATTGTTTTATCACCAGTCCCTGGACGTCGTAAGTCGGCACCTAGATGACAACTCTTGGTACATACGCTAAAGATTTCTGTTCAAAATTTAAATAAAAAGTTCATTTCAGATTTTCAAATTCAAAAATGTTTTTCTTGTATGCCCAGACTTTTTGCTTTTTTGTTCCTTTCATGTTTTTATGGCGAATGAAAGCAATCATTTTTGGATAAAATCTGTCATATTTTTTACCTTATAGTGTGGGTAGCAAACTTAGAGGAGACTTACAACCTTTCTGTGACACAGAGACTTAAGGTTGTATGCTACCTTACTATGGCATGGAGACTTAAGGGTGTATGCTACCTTACTGTGATATGGAGACTTAATCATGTATGCTTCCTTACAATGACACAGAGACTTAAGGATGTATGCTTCCTTACAATGACACAAAGACTTAAGGTTGTATGCTACCTTACTATGGCATGGAGACTTAAGGTTGTATGCTACCTTACTATGACATGGAGACATAAGGGTGTATGCTACCTTACTGTGATATGGAGACTTAATCATGTATGCTTCCTTACAATGACACAGAGACTTAAGGATGTATGCTTCCTTACAATGACACAAAGACTTAAGGTTGTATGCTACCTTACTATGGCATGGAGACTTAAGGTTGTATGCTACCTTACTATGACATGGAGACATAAGGGTGTATGCTACCTTACTGTGATATGGAGACTTAATCATGTATGCTTCCTTACAATGACACAGAGACTTAAGGATGTATGCTTCCTTACAATGACACAAAGACTTAAGGTTGTATGCTACCTTACTATGGCATGGAGACTTAAGGTTGTATGCTACCTTACTATGACATGGAGACATAAGGGTGTATGCTACCTTACTGTGATATGGAGACTTAATCATGTATGCTTCCTTACAATGACACAGAGACTTAAGGATGTATGCTTCCTTACAATGACACAAAGACTTAAGGTTGTATGCTACCTTACTATGGCATGGAGACTTAAGGGTGTATGCTACCTTAATGTGGCATGGAGACTTAAGGGTGTATGCTACCTTACTATGGCATGGAGACTTAAGGATGTATGCTACCTTAATATGGCATGGAGACTTAAGGGTGTATGCTACCTTACTGTGACATGGAGACTTAAGGATGATGCTTCATTATAATGACACATAGACTTAAGGTTGTATGCTACCTTACTACGGCATGGAGACTCAAGGGTATATACAACTTTTCTGTGACATGACGACTTAAGGGTGTATGCTTCCTTACAATGACACAGAGACTTAAGGTTGCATGCTACCTTAATATGGCATGGAGACTTAAGGGTGTATGCTACTTTACTGTGACATGGAGACTCAAGGGTATATACAACTTTTCTGTGACATGACGACTTAAGGTTGTATGCTTCCTTACAATGACATGGAGAATTAAGGTTGTATGCTACCTTACAATGACACAGAGTCTTAAGGATGTATGCTACCTTACTGTGACATGGAAACTTAAGGATGTATTCTACCTTACTATGACATGGAGACTTGAGGATGTATGCTACCTTACTGTGACATGGAGACTTAAGGATGTATGCTACCTTACTGTGACATGGAAACTTAAGGATGTATGCTACCTTACTGTGACATGGAAACTTGAGGATGTATTCTACCTTACATTGACATGGAGACTTAAGGTTTTATGCTACCTTACTATGACATGGAGACTTAAGGATGTATGCTACCTTACAATGACACAGAGACTTAAGGTTGTATGCTACCTTACTGTGACATTGAGACTTAAGGATGTATGCTATCTTATTGTGATATGGAGACTTAAGGATGTATGCTACCTAAATGTAACATGGAGACTTAAGGATGTATGCTACCTTACTGTGACATGGAAATTTCATTATTATTTGAACGATACACAAAACCACAAATAACTTATCATATATTTTAAGGAAGGTAGCTGAAGGGTGAAACAGAAAAATTCAATTGGAAGATTTCAGTTTTTGATGCAAGTGACAAGAAATTGTTTTTTCTAATAACTCAGGACTGATTTTGTATTTGGAATACCATTGAACCCTCTTAACTCATTTCACCCCTGAAGACACATTTGAAATCTTCCAAATAAAGGTTGGAATAGTTCATTATGAAATTCCAGGGGTGAATAAGTTAATCAGGACAATTTGCCTTCAGTTGTTTTTTTTATTAGCACTTTTTCTAGATTATCGTATCAGGATCTGCTACCAAAAATCTCTTCAGTTCCTTAATGTGAAATTTCTCAATGTAGACAAGTTTCACTTTATACTCTAATAAAAACTTGTCCAATACAATGAAATGTGGGTTTCTATGATGTTTGATTTCGATAGGTTTTAATTTATCATTTCCTTTCAAAAACAGGTCTTCTTGAACTGAAATATAAGTACAATTTAATGCAGCATTTTTCATTTCAATTAACGATTTTTTTTCAGAATCCTCTCTTCCAGTCAAATTTGTTTCTGTGATGTTTAGTTTGGACACATTTTCATTTACAATCTTCTATAAAAAAAATCTGTTTCATCTACTTAAACATTTTAAGTTTCTGTGGTGTTTAGCTTATAGACAGGTGTTTGTTTAATCTCTTGACTTAAAACCTGTCTTCTCTGACTCAAATATTAGCCTGATGTGTTTAGTTTCAATAAAAAAAAAACATCGAAAAGGTCTTCTATTTGAGTTGCATATTAGTTTCTGTGATACTCAATTTGGAAAGGTTTTTATTCGCAATCTTCTACAAAACTGTCTTATCCGACTCAAATATTAGTGTGCCGTGTTTATATCTTAGACACTTTTGGTTAACGATGTTCTATCAAAATTCCAGGTGGTGTAGACGAATTTCAGTGTAGAATACATCTACAGCGCAAGTTAATGAAATCGTTCTTACGGATCAGTCCCATGGTTACTTTCATAAGCGATAATGAGCTCATGAATATTCATGACAAAGAAATAAATATTATCATTGCCAAAGATCAAACTGGCGTTATCGTAACTATTGTACTTCAGGGATAGCAAAGGAGGGCAAATAACATCAATGCTAATAATAAAAGGGACAGTAGTTTTATTAATTCCAATTGAAACTGGACAATAGATTTACTGCAGTGCTAAATGTTTGCGATTGTCTCGAGTTACGGAGAGAAGGAAAATCTAGCGACAGACGGTGGCTATATCTGGATGTCTCTAGCTGTGAGATAGCTAACAATTAACCCGGCCCTCTATTGAAACACAAGCAAATCCATCACAAGACATTCTAACTTTATCAGCCATTTTTTTTGCATTCTGTCAAGATTTCTGATGTGATTTATCATAGGAATATGCTGATAATATTCGTTATTAGTCTCCGAAGTCCACACAATGCAGTCATGCTGCCCATAACTCCTTCGACAATGAGCATCTAATGAACTGCTGGTATCTTCCCTATCTTACATGGTTGCCGGCAAATTCACAGATATTCATAATGAAATCAGATATAAGAATCGGCGTCGCAAAGTGGATAACACTAAACACGGGTAATCTGAGCGCACTCCTCGGTGCTCCGTTCAACGCACCCAAACAAGAGGTAACCATTATCGCAGGATACCCAGGAGAACTCCTCAACACAATCACAACCATTCTAATTTGAAAAGGAGACAAAAATTTGCATTCAATTTCAAGAAATTTGATTCGTGTCAAGAGCTGGGACATGAAACAGATACAAAATAGCAATCTCTTGTGCTTTGTGTGATTAAGGATACTACATGGTATCAAAGTTCATCGTTTTGATTTAGACAATTGATATTCAATCTAGACTCATTAAAATTTGACATTCTGAAGCAAAAAGACATTCATATCTGAAAACAATAAAGTTGTGGATGTCAATAGTTAGAAACTAACTTCTACATACCAATATATTTTATTATTATTACCAGTACCATTGGACTTTTTTTTCTGAAATTATTTCATCAGAAAATTCCTAAAATTATAACCTACTACACTAGATGCCCATTGACCTAAGCCGTTTCCCGGGTAAAATTATGAATGATGTACATATAGTACTAAATAAATCTAATTTCAAATGAATAAAATGATTGGCATATAGTGACAAAGAATGATTTCACAAAAGTTTGGTGTAAATCGACCAACTACTTTCAGAGGAGAAGTCATTTGAAGACTTTGTACCAACTACAGTAAATTACCCCACCCCAGATCCCACCTGGGGAGTTATCCCCTTCTTGAGAATAAATATGATCTTCATCATCTATGGATTATGTTAGGTAATGTTGATAAAACTTGTCTAAAAAATTTCAGAGAAGACGTCATTTTAATCATTGCAATATGTGAACTGTTGGGAGCTAGGTGTTGAGTAGGTGCCTTCAGCCCTGGCCCTAACTGGAGCTAGGTGTTGAGTAGGTGCCTTCAGCCCTGGCCCTAACTGGAGCTAGGTGTTGAGTAGGTGCCTTCAGCCCTGGCCCTAACTGGAGCTAGGTGTTGAGTAGGTGCCTTCAGCCCTGGCCCTAACTGGAGCTAGGTGTTGAGTAGGTGCCTTCAGCCCTGGCCCTAACTGGAGCTAGGTGTTGAGTAGGTGCCTTCAGCCCTGGCCCTAACTGGAGCTAGGTGTTGAGTAGGTGCCTTCAGCCCTGGCCCTAACTGGAGCTAGGTGTTGAGTAGGTGCCTTCAGCCCTGGCCCTAACTGGAGCTAGGTGTTGAGTAGGTGCCTTCAGCCCTGGCCCTAACTGGAGCTAGGTGTTGACTAGGTGCCTTCAGCCCTTGGGAGGTATTAAGGGTTGGTCGCTTCATAAGTATTAGTTCTGATTTTCATTAAGTACAATCTTTATGAAAGTCTGGTCTAAATTCACTTCACCAGTAACCTATGAAGACATCCTTCGAACATTTAGCACTAAATGTCTCTTCTCTACTACAGATTTTGATCACAATTATCTAGATGTCGTTCAAAATGATTTGGGTCCATGATCCCTTTAAGGCCCCACCCCTAAACCCCTAGAGAGTAAGTATGTATGTGTGTATATGGTTATATACAGGGTCTGGATAGTGACCCTGGAATTAAGTCCCCAAGGGTGGGGATTGACATATTAGCTTAAATGGCCTACAATCTCACTGGTAAGCTGATAAAAAACCTCCTAGAATTACAATTACTACAGCTATCAATGGGATCAGATTAACAGCATTTCAAAAAATTTAGTTACAAAAAGCCCACCCAACCTTATTCGCCCTACCCCCAAACCCCCAACCCCTCTACCCCAAATCATTTGCTGTTTTTAGGTGACCTAGTGATCACTTCTTTACCCACATTGTGTACTCTCAGTCTAGAGAAGTCATTAAAAGTTTGGGTCAGACTTTATGAACTATTACTGACGAGGCCTGTGAAGAGTTGACATTTTATTTGCCAGCGTACACTTGTAGGGCCCTAGTTGGTGTGTGTGGCCGTATATCTCCCGCGACGTTGACACTGAACCCCTATGACAGAATCGAGGGAGGCCGAACCCCCAGACACTCGCCATTCAATGACCAATCCATCCCGTTTGAACCCCCCCAAAAAATCCATTTTATTTATTTATTTCCATCTTTATTTTCCTTTGGTCGGATTGCACATAATGTCAAGCTGGAGCAGAAAACTAACGCTAACGACAGCGTATAACCATCAAACCTAACCTGATCCCCGTAAGTCCCGTCTATTTTCATTTATTTACTCTTTATATTGATTGAAAAGTTAAACTCAATTCCATAAAAGTTACGCCAGAGAGCCGTTCTTTTGTACTTTAGCACCGACTTGTCGTAAGAAAGGCCACCGACAAAACCTACACACCTAACATCAAATGGAATGGACATTGATTTTTATCGCCGATCTTAAAAGACTAGATTGTTTTTTTGCCTATATTCACGGCCCTGCCACCCATGTTTATCAATACAGTCTGTTAGTATAATGTGGTCTGGCCGCTAACGAACGCCATCTCTCCGGAAGCTGTCTATAATCCCTTGGTGTCTGACACCTCCATCCGACGTGTACTCTTCCTCCGCTGTATCAAGGAGGCAAAAGGTACTAAATTACGCATTCTTTTTCACATAGACCATTTCCCATCCACGCTGATGAACAATACAGATGTACCCGAGCCTCCATTGTACTGTAAGAAACTTTTTTAAATGTTGCTTTATGGATTACAATTGATCTAAATAAAGTTCAATACACAGTTACTAAGCTACACAGATTCAACTTCTTGTACATCAAACATGATCTTGCGCTCACGCAAACTCCAAAGTTCAGAGACAAATATTTTTTTTTTTTAATTTTATTAATACTTAATTTAAAAATATGAAAATAGAATACAAAACACAATACATCTTCAGCACACACGCAGGCATACAAACATAGGGAGATTTAGCCAGGTGGCATAGGACTAGTAGTTAGCGCCTGATAATATAAGGCAGCTCCTGCAAATTCCTCAAAAATGGTATTGATTAATGTATATGCTCACTGTATTGATTGTATAAATTGTATATCTATGTACTGTAAAGCGCTTTAAAGTAGATTATTCTAGCTAGATAGGGCACTATATCAAATGTTGTACATTTGTATATTATTATAATTATTATTAGAAAATATATTATGTTGTTGTTTTAGTCAAATATCAAACTGATGTAATTCTACACTACATTACATCAATTTTATATATTCATTATATATTTTACACCTTCAAACTCCTGAGATTTGATTGGACTAGAGCTACCAGCTGAAGACCCTATAAATTGCATCTAGAATCTGTCAACATTTTAAGTCAGTTAAAAGTCTGAACATGTCCTCCATGTAAAGTTGTCCATTCTCAAAAAAAAAGGAAGCAACATGAAAACATACTATAGTGATATTGTTTGACGCAATATTCAAAACAGGATGTCGGAACTTTTCTAATAATGTTATCGCAATTGTTTTGTTGAAAGCAAATATGGGTTTGAAATTGGAAGGAAAAAAATCTTGATGACCCAGTACAGGAAAATAACTCAAGTTTACGATATTTACTTACACCATGTATCCCATACATGGTCAATGATACAATTTTAAACTAATAATACAGATTGTTTGTCCACGACAAATGTCTGGACAAATTTCTTCATCTCGTGTTTATTTCAATTAATCTGATTGTCGTTCACTAGATTCATTAGATTTTTGTTTCAGTATTCCATTGTCGTTAGTATTATATGCGTTTAATCCAATTGTCTTTTTAAACCCTTTATTGCCCAACTTTATTGTGATTTTTGCCAGATCTCCGTCTCCATAATGGTGATCGCGATTGCTATTTTTAACGGCAGCTACGACCATTTCCTTATCAGTGTATACAAGCGGCCGATTCATCCAATAGCGACATTATGGTTGGACAATTTCGGGTCATTAAGAAGAGATAAAAGTAGCCGATTACAAGTGTCTTTGTTCTGTAGGCTTCGGACACTAAAAGAGCACTTCAGGAGCTTGATGCACAGAAATATAAACAGATGCATCATGGTTGCCCCTGGTAACACTTCCTGTCATGGTAACCAAGCGTGGCTAATTTGGAAGAATGACATGGACACCCCAACATTTTTACGACCCTATCACTAAATTAGGGACTCCGAACTTTGATGTCCCCTGCAGATGATAATCCTTGTATCATCGAAGCGTGGAGAAATGCCGGCTCGAATTTCAAATTGACAACCTTTTTATTTCTGTTTAATGTAATTAAGCCCATTTATCAATAACTGTAAAACAAACAGTCCCCCTAAATGCACACGATAGGTCTAGTTCCCAGCCAGGCTTTTCTGTCAATATTAACACAATGAATTCTCATTAAATTTCGCAGATTTTCCTCATGCGCAAAATTAACAGCATAAAATGGTACGGAAAAGTTGCATTGGTGCACAAGATTAAAGTCCTAAACAGTCTTTTATGGAAGGGTGCCACGGTGATTTGTTACGCCAAAATGAGCGAGCATGCATGTCGATACCCATAGACACACAATAATGCATGTTACTACGGTACACATTCCTCATACAGTGCAATTAGATTAAGACTCTTTTTTTTTTTTTTTAGGGAATGAATTATTGTTTCTGTCTTTCAATATGCTTGGCTAATGTCGGAGGAAATAACAGGGAAATCTTATGATGTGATTGCGCCAGGTTTCTTCCTTTGTCAGACGTTCCATAAATTACAGCCAATTTGGATGACGGACAATGAATTCTTTTCAAAGTCTGCTTTCTTTCTATTAAAAAAATTTAATCAAGACAAATAGATGTATATTTTGGTTCTTTTTTTTTTCCAATTTCTTTCTTAAAGTCCTCAGATCTCATCACTCAGAACTGAAGCACTGATCTGAAACTAATTAATGTATTAATGGACAAAGAAAACTTTTCATCTGCAGAAACTGAAACTAAAAAAAAAAAGATTTTTTTTTAACAAAATGCAATATTACACACAAATATGTGAACAGAATTTTAGAAAATATCAAAACTACTAAAAAAAAATTGAATATGTCAGAAATTGTCTTCCAAGTTTGGTGAGAGTTGAGATATATATATGTTTCTCTAAAATAAAGTAAATTTACACCAGGAAACAAATGCAGTTGGTATCTGCTGGCATTAAAACACTTCTAAATCAAATAGACCTTACAAGTAAGCATGTCTGGTGATATTCCTAAAAACGAAAAAAAAATATGCAAAGCTGGCACATATACAAATCATTTTTTCATTATTCTACTGCAAAAGGAACTAAAACGTTTTATGGCCGATACCTCCATAAATCTGTGTCATCATACTTGTCATAACGACAATAGATGCTGTGGAAGTAATAGAATACTCGGCAAAACCTTTCTGTTTTCCTCTTGTTTCCATTACCATGTAAACAAGACTGAAATGGAATTTTGAAACATTGCTGATGTGTAGGAAAATTAATATCTGGCTGTATAATAAATAATACAGCCTCATTATCTTACAACCAAAACTATCAATACGATCTAACAGTAACAGATAAATAAAAGATTAAATTACCCTAAAATTGTGAGTAATAGTCGCATGGAAATTAAAGAACTCTCCTGTCAGATCATGAATTTGGTATAACTGGGAACACTATATCCCCTCGACATTTCCGCGGCCAGAACCGTAGAAAACATTGGGATTATTTATATAGCTTCGCCGTTTTATACTCCATCACAAGCCTGTCGCCCAACTCATGTTATCTCCTCATTAGCATATAAATACAAAGTATACTCCCATGGGTCAGTTAGTGTAAAATTTCATTTTTCTATCCAAAGCGAAAGCTGTAGAGAATAATCCCCAGATGAGCTCGTAAATCGGCGGGCTTGCCGATAAAGAAGATAGTTAATCAACTGGAGAGCCATGCATGGCTGCTTCCCCTGCGTACACCATGGGAGGGTCACAGTTCCGACTGGAAACTTTGAGCAGACATAAAACGCTAGATGGTGTAATGCTACTCCATCAAGCTATTTTTTATCATTACACAATGTAACCTGCAGCATAACTTTTTTCCGTAGCATTGTGTAATACAAATACCATAGAGATTTGTTGTCTGACATTTTTTGCATATTTAACGATTGATATGTCAAATGGTATTGATAGAAATATGATCGCATTTAACTTTTTTCTTCTTTTCTGATCCTATATTACTTTTCCATTTTTTTTCAATTGATTTCTCTACTAATAAAAAGACAAATATGATTTATGAACGTATTGTATGCAAGCTCAGCCACTTCCTGATATAAAATATGGAATATCACATAATTGGATTGATAGAAAATCTAGCTCACAACAACTGGAAACCTTCGGCAAACAAAGATATGAAAACAAACTCGGAATGATGATGCGAGTAGTGTGTATCAACCAGCGCCTCCCAACTTCCGTTTCCATCAACCAGTCTACCGATTGACGTATAGGGAAATTCCCACTTACGTGAAGTAATATATGGTAACAGTTATCGATATAACATTTTAACCTTCCAAAATCAGGTCAGCAAATTGACCAATTAGGAATCATCACTTGGAGACGTTGCACCCCTTGAATATATGTCACGGTTGACATAACCCCATTAATGAAGCCCATGGTTTTATCAATGAACTTACGTACGTCACTACGCCCCACTCTGCATCAAAATATAAAGTTACCTCCGTCATATCCCTTGTGGAGCTACAGTATCTATTTCAAAATATTGATATTATTTCTGAAATATAAAAGCAACTGTGGTGAAATTACATGTAGACAAAAAACAGAACAAAATTTGCTCGCATATTTTCTTATTATTTTTATGTTCACCATAGTTCATGGAAATAAATGTAGGAGATTTTGTGTGTATTGCAGATATATGCGATTTGTTACAAAAATCCTACAGATGTACACACATCTTTCTATGGATAGTTTTTAAAAGATATGTTAACCTTTTAATCAACAACATGGCTTATGTTGGTATTGTATTTTATAAATGGAGATTTATACAACATTCTTATATTTCTTCATTTATAACCAGTATTCAAATTCAAAATGAGACAAAACAAGGGCACAAAATAAGTCATCCGTTGCCATATATAGCTTTTAACCTTTGACCTTGCCTTGGTATAACATGAATAACGACTAAGTTTCGTGAGAATCTAGTCATATTTGATGAAGTTATTATACAGAAACTGCCGACCAATCAGAGTGCAGTATGCAAATTTATTATTCCCTTTTTTAAAACTTCAAACTTGGTGTTAGCCTTGGTATATTGTACATGTTTACCACGTTTCATCAAATCAAACACCATTTATGTAAGTTCTCTTGTCAATATGGACATGGACCAATCAGAGTGCAGTAATTGATTTCGGAAACCAAAGTGTGGATTGACAGAAAGATGATGGATGAAAGAGGGCCACTACATCACAGAACTTCACATAGCCCTTCAGGCCAGGTGAGATGGAAAAAACCCAGAGCAACCGGACTGTCACATAGCTGTTACCCCTCTACCCCACAAAGTAACCAGAGTGACCGGAGTGTCACATTAAAGCTGTTACCCCTCTACCCCACAAAGTTACCAGAGCGACCGGAGTGTCACATAGCTGTTACCCCTCTACCCCACAAAGTAACCAGAGTGACAGGAGTGTCACATTAAAGCTGTTACCCCACTACCCCACAAAGTAACCAGAGTAACCAGAGTGTCACATAGCTGTTACCCCTCTACCCCACAAAGTAACCAGAGTGACCGGAGTGTCACATAGCTGTTACCCCTCTACCCCACAAAGGAACCAGAGTGACCGGAGTGTCACATTAAAGCTGTTACCCCTCTACCCCACAAAGTTACCAGAGCGACCGGAGTGTCACATAGCTGTTACCTCTCTACCCCACGAAGAAACCAGAGCGACCGGAGTGTCACATAGCTGTTACCCCTCTACCCCACAAAGTAACCAGAGCGACCGGGGTGTCCCATAGCTGTTACCTCTCTACCCCACAAAGAACCCAGAGCGACCGGAGTGTCACATAACTGTTACCCCTCTACCCCACAAAGTAGCCAGAGCGACCGGAGTGTCACATAGCTGTTACCTCTCTACCCCACAAAGAAACCAGAGCGACCGGAGTGTCACATAGCTGTTACCCCTCTACTCCACAAAGTAACCAGAGTGACCGAAGTGTCACATAGCTGTTACCCCTCTACCCCACAAAGTAACCAGAGCGACCGGGGTGTCACATAGCTGTTACCTCTCTACCCCACAAAGAAACCAGAGCGACCGGAGTGTCACATAGCTGTTACCCCTCTACTCCACAAAGTAACCAGAGCGACTGGAGTGTCACATTAAAGCTGTTACCCCTCTACCCCACAAAGTAACTAGAGTGACCGGAGTGTCACATTAAAGCTGTTACCCCTCTACCCCAGAAAGTAACCAGAGCAACCGGAGTGTCACATTAAAGCTGTTACCCCTCTACCCCACAAAGTAACCATAGTGACCGGATTGTCACATAGCTGTTACCCCTCTACCCCACAAAGTAACCAGAGCGACCGGAGTGTCACATTAAAGCAGTTACCCCTCTACCCCACAAAGTAACCAGAGTGACCGGAGTGTCACATTAAAGCTGTTACCCCTCTACCCCACAAAGTAGCCAAGTGTTACTATAGACTTGTTAACCCTGTCGAATGACCTCCAAAATCTAATTAGGTGTAAAACTTCATATTATTACACTAAGATGTTATCATAAACTGAAGTTGTCGAGGGTTTGTGAGGTATCCTGTACTCAAGCTATTTCTTCAAAAAAGTTCAAATGTGTCCCTTTCACCTTCATCAATGACATTCAAAATCAAATCTGATGTCTTTGGAGGATTATGTGCATGTGCTGTTTCCTGTTTCAGCAGATGTTTCGACTCAGTAGCGGGCGACAGATTTTAAGATAGGTTTCCATTGATTTTGACTCAAAGCATATACACGTATGTTACCCATCTTCGTTACCTAGCTAGTACATGCAAGATCATTCACTATTAATTTCATTTTTTTACCCTTTTTCAATCAATTATTTATTATCATTCTAAAGCTGACTTTCACCAGTAAAAATCATTTGATATCCCTGAAAACATGAAAACCAATCCGAATTCTCCGTCTATTTCATAATACAGTACCTGTAGGCACATAGTAATATTGGCTTAATAGATTCTGAAAATCCTCCCCGTGGGGTCAGACAGTGTGTTCCCTGACTGTAACCTTTGACCTTTCCAGTGCCACCTTCCCTTAGGTACAGCACAGCAAATTAAAGGGGAGGTAACCAGAACTAAAATAAAATTAGGTAAAAAAATTCAACTGACAGAAGAGATGAATTCCTGGAGACTACCATTGATATTTTTAGAAAGTTGGACTCATTTTACAAGCAAAATAAAATTGTCCCAGGAACAAGAATCCATGAAACTTTTTTTTTAGCGAAACCAAGACAAATTGCGTCAGCCAATGAGCATGTACTGCAATTGTTTCCTGTTAACTAATACATCAGTGTAATGGCTATGTGAGTGGAAGCTATCAGAACGAGCGACTCGCTTGTGTAAGAAGTACGACGTCGACACCTAAATGTTGATGACGAATACAAATAACGTTGCGTGAAATTGCTTTCTTGCCAAACTTTCTCACTTTGTTGGTCGTCCTATCCCAATCCATGATTGCCTGACACAAATCAGAAAGACAGCTCGTACGGTCTAAATCACAACGGCACAGGGAAATAGCACAAAAAGTTAATAATTAACCAGACTCACAATTACCGTTTTACCACACCTCTCCCAACGTCACGACTCGGAAGCACATGTCTCGGGTCAGTGGTAATAACAACAGGTCAGGTGAGAATGAACCAATCAGCGAGTAATACAATTACCGCTATTCAATGGACAAAGAGAGGGTCATTTCTGCCTTCTGTGTTTGTGCCAAGTTAGGGCGGGTTTGGCAAGTGTGACGTGGTATGGTAACGGTAAGGTCCCCCTGATGAAAAGACTGTGTGTGTGCTAATGGTGCCGACTGTGTGACCAATCCTTAAGTAACTGCCGGCTAATTGGATGAAGCCAAATAGAACATAATTACTATACAAAGTAATCTGCAATATTTATTCGGAAAATTGGTCAATTTATTATTTTGGTTTTTCACATAAGAGTAATTATTTTTCTATTTCTTTTTCGTTTTATAAATTAACTTTGCACTTAAACATGTTGTTATTAGCTTAATCCATTTTGCTACCAGTAAATAGAAACAGTCCTCTCAGTAAATTATTTTTGGTTTTCAGATAGCAGTAATTATTTCAGTTTTTATATTTTCTGTATAAATTAACTTTGCTTCTGAGTAACTGTTTATTAGATTAATTCCTTCTGTTATCAGTAAACAGACATGACCCTGCATTAAAAATATTAAAATGGCTACACTATAAAATATATTATACATTTGTATTGAGTCTATGTACATTTGAGCTAAAAAACAAAGTTATATAAAAGCTGCTTAATACACTTTTGTCACTATGTACAATGCAGTTACCTTAAGTATAGAAAATGGTAAAATCACAATTTACAATTTTAATTTATTGTTTATACTTTGTCACACTCAATATATAGAATCGTCATATCAATTTCAGGAGAAGACTTATATAGGCACTGCCTGTTGTCTAATCCTTTTTTTTGTTAATTCAATAAAATTTGTTGAAACAGAAAGTCATATCAACAATCTGTAATAGTGATAAATATTCCATATATAGTCATACTTGCCAACACTTCCAATTTAGGAGGGAAATTCCTGATTTTAGACCCTTAAATTTAGTATCACCAACCAGTGTTTGCTAAACTAGTCCTATATTCTAAGAAATAACCATTTCATCTGGAATAACAACTAAAAATATGTTAAGTTGAAGTGGGTTTTTTAACCTCTGGGGATATGTACACACATTTCATTTATGTTTTAATTTTGAGCTTGCATTTACGGACTCTCCCACGTGGAAATTTCAAAAGGTTGGCAAGTAGGTATAGTATTTATTTGTTGGTTTGTTAGTGTTATGATATCGTAACTTTATAATTTGAATGTATTTTATGTATCATATTTACCTATTAAAGAGGTTTCCTACTTTGTGATTTTCAGATAAACAAACATTTAAAAATAGAAGAATGCTAACGGAAAAGCATTCAACAAGTAAAAAACACATTATTTTTAACAAGTAATATTTTGTCATTTAAACCAAAAAAAAATGAATAACACAAAACTTGGACAGATAGAAGTTATTTCTAGCAGTGAAAGCAACACAGGTACCAAAACAACCTGTACCTTTTGATGGAGAAAAGTATCAAGTATTTTTTTTTATAAATTGTTTTTTAATATTCCTTGCAAAGTTATTAATCCTTTCATTGTGCAATAAAATAACACAATGCTGGTATGAATAAAACGTGTCAATTTGAAAACAATAATTGGGTTTCCCGACAGTGTATCTTGATATGCAAACAATTATTTGTTCAAAGGAAATCTGTATCATTGGGATTTAATTGGAATTGGAACTTCGTCACAGATCTTATTTGTCAAAATAAGATTTGATGTGCAATTAATTTAAACCTGGCAATAAGACTTAAGTAATTTAAAATAACAAGATTTATAATCTGAATTTTATTACACCATGCATCTGTCAAATACAATCTAATTCAAATTTAACTAGAAATGCACATTTTTTATTTCTGACATTTTATAACACAGAATGGGAAAATGTTCAAATTTTGTAATATGATATTTAATTGAAATTATCACTAGATTTCAGTTTACTAATGTCATCTTTTAATTGTAATCTTTATTACCATAAAGATGCTTCAGATAATTACCATTCAATTTTTTTTTCGACACTAGGGATTTTAAAGAAAGTCTGGAACACAAGCTATTGTGGATAACTGAAACAGGAAATGTCTCCTAAAGGAAACGTTCATGAAAACAAATCTTTAATTGTGATTTTTGTTTCAACGTTCAGAACATTTTTAATGAATTTAGCATTATTGTTTCACTGACAGATCAAACAAAAACTAGGTATTAATTACAAGAAAGATTATTTTTTAATTTTCGTTTATTTATTTAAGTGTCAGAAAATACTAATGCATTTCTTTGTGTTCTCTAGATGTTAAACAAAATTGGCACTAATTTCAAAAAACTTTTAAGGTTTTGTGGTTTTTTTGTTAATGGGAATCTTCAATTCCGAGAAAATGTTAAATTTTAATAAACAGTTTTGTTTTTCTTTTCATTGTCAGTGCAATTAAAGAAAAAGGGTAATGAAGATTTTCAAATTTCAACCCTTAAATTAGTACTTACTTACAATATAAAACAACAGTCAAAACGTAAAATCAATATTTGCTAATAAAAATTCATCCAAATGTAAAATCATAATTACCTGAATTCTTCATTTTAGCAAATTAAAATAGGTTGAAGTTTGCTGTTTATCCTACAAATACGCCATCCCAGAAAAAAAATTGTATTTGTATACCATCCCAGAAAAAAATTGTATTTGTATACCAGAGAAAAAAATATATTTGTATACCATCCCAGAACAAAATTGTATATGTATATTCTAACACAGTAAAATACTTTTTCCCTGAAATTAACTTCTCAGTATCCCTTCCTTAAAAAAAAAAAAAAGCAAAGCTCGCATTCATATTATTTAAACACAGTACATTCACACAAATAAACATTTAAATATCTGATATTTTGAATGTTTTAAAAGCTTTGCTGCTTTTTACAAATACCTTCATTTGCAATACACTTAGGTAATAAGCTACATGAGTTTTTTTCAAAATGAAAATGAAAATGTTATTCTAGAATAGTTAAAAAGATGTTCCTACTTGTTTAGTAAGACTATTGTATACGTAGCTGTAGAGAAGTAAAAAAAAAGAAGAAGAGAAATAAGATCAAAGGGCGTACTAAATATAATACAGTGGACCCTTGGATCGTCAGGAGGACACGTTTCCTGAAAACTTTCCCAAAATCAATTGTGTAGGAACAGATTTCTAAATTAGTCAAGACAGAGAAAATTCCTGCTGCATTATCCTAAAATTTGCAATTTATTTTATCATTATAAACCTCTTAGGTTTTGCTGTTAAAAACATTTCCCAATTACACATTGGTATTATTTTATGTCAATGAAAAATGTTATCATTACAATAGGTTACAGCATCAAACTGTCCTTAAGCATCTTGGATAAAAAAAAAAAACATTATATTTCCAGC
The DNA here is from genome assembly GCF_002113885.1 of Mizuhopecten yessoensis. Lineage (NCBI taxonomy): Eukaryota > Metazoa > Mollusca > Bivalvia > Pectinida > Pectinidae > Mizuhopecten > Mizuhopecten yessoensis. The sequence continues at coordinate 2,256,576 of NW_018406672.1, forward strand.
AATATTCAGTAAAACTATCGTAAATACTCTTCACTTGTTTTATTATAATTTTACATTCCTCATTATACCTTAAAAATGTTAAAAAACAAATTTTCTGACAGAAGTATTTAGGTTTGAAATGTCTGCAACAATAAATTTCCGAAAATCTGCATGTGTTTGTTATCTCCGGCCACTAACAGTTTTACGCAATAATTCTTACTTTCACTTTAGGTAGCAATATCACAATTCCCCATATCCCCACTAATCCCGATAAAAGGACATAACTATTTTGATGTCGTAAAGGATTGTATTTCTCCGCTACATTTGGATGTGTCCCGGTACTCAAATACCCATCTCGTGTCTGTTCCAATCATCGACCGCGCCCCATTGATACACCCCTACACCGCATAAATCCCTACAAACACAAAGTAATTGATGCAGAACTGTAGCATTGTTGGTAGAATCTTATTTACGACTCAATAGCTCTCCACCTTAATTTTACCTAATTGATCCTAGTAAGCAGTTTTATCGAGCAATAGGATCTCTGGGGTCCTGTCAAGTCTGCGAGTCCCATGCCCCGTGTGTGAGGTAATTGTCGCGATGTCCTGGGACTATATAACCACCCTTTGTCTCATTGGCCCGAAGACTCTGGTTTCGCTAACATGTGATACAACAACATTAAATCCCTATTAAGGCATCACGTACACTATGTCAAAGTTGACCAAATGCCTAATTGACCGGATAATGTACAGTGTATTTACGAATTCTGTCAGGAATCCTGGTGATGTAACCCAACTCTACAGCTCTTCATTCCATCCCCTCGTCATCTGGTGTCACATCAGGCAAGGGAAAATATGAAAAAAAATCTTTTAATTACCGTTTATTAACTAGCATCGTGGCTTTTATGTTGATTGTCACTGATGGAAAAATGTTGTACAAAAACTGCCTTTTGTGCTCCATGAAATCTAATACTAAGTGCTGTTACAATTAGTTCTGCAAAGGCCTAAATCAGGCTATTTTTTATCAATTCAATGAAACTTTGTTTGATTATATTATTTTAGTATCAATATTTTTCATGTAGTTTTCATAAATTTTCTAAATGATGGTACAGAGGGAAACAAATTTATCAATAGCTGTAATATTTAAAACAAGAGGCCCATGGGCCTTAACGGTCACCTGAGTCCTACAGTATTTATTTTTGTTGTTGAAATATGTACCAATTTGAGTAAAAAATAGTTAAGTATAATGTTAACTTAACTTTGTCAGGACCATGAGCTGATCTTTCCTGGACCGATTTTAAGTGAGATCGGCCTATTAGAACTTGTTTTTAAGTTTGAAATAGGTATTTACAAAATAGCGGCCATGGCAGCCTAATTGTATTTCTGATTGACCCGAAAAATAACAACACTTTGTCAGGACCATGATTCGATCATTCCTACAAAGTTTCAGTTCAATCGGCCAAGTAGAACTTTACTTTAAGTTTGAAATAGTTTTTCAAAATGGCAGCCGTGGTGGCCATATTGGATTTCTGATCGACCCGAAAAATAACAACACTTTGTCAGGACCATGAGTCAATCATTCCTACAAAGTTTCAGTTCAATCGGCCTAGCAGAACTTGACTTTAAGTTTGAAATAGTTTTTCAAAATGGCGGCCGTGGCGGCCATATTGGATTTCTGATCGACCCGAAAAATAACAACACTTTGTCAGGACCATGAGGCGATCATTCCTACCAACTTTCAGTTCAATTGGCCCAGCAGAACTTGACTTTAAGTTTGAAATGTAAAATGTTAACGGACGACGGACGACGACGGACGAAATCGGATAGCAATAGGTCACTTGAGCTAAAGCTCAGGTGACCTAAAAAGGCAATGAAAGTGACAGAAAACACTAAAACACCAAACTATAACAACTTGTGGATCAAAGCTCTCACTGTTATCGCTTTTATTCTGTCCAAATAAAAATACAGACAAGACAAACTCTTAATAATCCAGGTCCTTATATTTCTAATTTAATTAATCCAGGCCCTAACATCATCTCATTAATCTAAGCCCTGACAACCTCTAATTGATCCAGGCCCTGATATCCTCTCATTAATCCAGGCCCTGACATCCTCTACTTGATCCAGGCCCTGACATCCTCTCATTAATACAGGCCCTGATATCCTCTTATTGATCGAGGCCCTGATATCCTCTTATTGATCGAGGCCCTGACATCCCTTCATCGATCGAGGCCCTGACATCCTCTACTTGATCCAGGCCCTGACATCCTCTCATTAATACAGGCCCTGATATCCTCTTATTGATCGAGGCCCTGACATCCTCTACTTGATCCAGGCCCTGACATCCTCTCATTAATCAAGGCCCTGATATCCCCTCATTAATCGAGGCCCTGACATTCTCTCATTAATCAAGGCCCTGAAATCCTCTCATTAATCGAGGCCCTGACATCCTCTCATTAATCAAGGCCCTGACATCCTCTCATTAATCGAGGCCCTGACATCATCGTATTGATCCAGGCCCTAATATATCCATTCATTAATCCAGGCCCTGACATCATCTACTTGACCCAGGCCCTGAAGTCCTCTCATTAATCGAGGCCCTGACATCCTCTCATATTCCAGGCCCTGACATCATCTCATTAATTAGGCCCTGACATCATCGAATTGATCCAGGTTCTGACATCCTCCCATTAATCTAGGTATTGACATCATCTCATATTCCAGGCCCTGACATCCTCTAATTAATCAAAGCCCCAACATCATTTCATTGATCCAGGCCCTTACAAAAATCTCCTATTTGAGGCCATGACATCCACTCATAATACCAGGACCGTTATCCTCATTAATCCAGGCCCTGACATCATCTAATTGATCCAGGCCCTATATATCCATTCATTAATCCAGGCCCTGACATCATCGACTTGCACCAGGCCCTGAAATCCTCTCATTGATCGAGGCCCTGACATCCTCTCATTAATCAAGGCCCTGATTTCCTCTCATTAATCGAGGCCCTGACATCCTCTCATTAATCAAGGCCCTGATATCCCCTCATTAATCGAGGCCCTGACATTCTCTCATTAATCAAGGCCCTGAAATCCTCTCATTAATCGAGGCCCTGACATCCTCCCATTAATCAAGGCCCTGACATCCTCTCATTAATCGAGGCCCTGACATCCTCCCATTAATCAAGGCCCTGACATCCTCTCATTAATCCAGGCCCTGACATCCATTAATCTAGGTATTGCCATCATCTCATATCCCAGGCCCTGACATCATCGAATTGATCCAGGTCCTGACATCCTCCCATTAATCCAGGCCTTGACATCAAATCCTATTTTAGGCCATGACATCATCTTATTGATTTAGGCTTTGACATACTCTCATATTTGAGGCCCTGAAATCACCTCATTAATCCACCCCTTGACATCATCTCATATTCGAGGCCCTGACATCCTCTAATTAATAAAAGCCCCAACATCATTTCATTGATCCAGGCCCTTACAAAAATCTCCTATTTGAGGCCATGACATCCACTCATAATACCAGGACCGTTATCCTCATTAATCCAGGCCCTGACATCATCTAATTGATCCAGGCCCTAATATATCCATTCATTAATCCAGGCCCTGACATCCTCACATTAATCAAGGCCCTGACATCCTCACATTAATCAATGCCCTGACATCCTCACATTAATCAAGGCCCTGACGTCCTCTCATTTTTCTAGGCCCCGACATAATTTCATTAATCAAGGCTCTGACATTCTCTTATTAATCTAGGCCCTGACATCCTCTCATATTCCAGGCCCTGACATCATCTAATTGATACAGGTTCTGACATCCTCCCATTAATCCAGGCCTTGACATCATCTCATATTCTAGGCCATGACATCATCTTATTGATCCAGGCTCTGACATACTTTCATATTCGAGGCCCTGACATCACCTCATTAATCCACCCCTTGACATCATCTCATATTCCAGGCCCTGACATCCTCTAATTAATCAAAGCCCCGACATCATTTCATTGATCCAGGCCCTGACAAAATCTCCTATTTGAGGCCATGACATCCTCTCATAATACCAGGCCCGTCATCCTCATTAATCCAGGCCCTGACATCATCTAATTGACCCAGGCCCTGACATTTCATTAATCAAGGCCCTGACATCAACTCATATTCCAGGCCATGACATCCTATCATTAATCCAGGCCCTGGAATCCTTTCATTAATCCAGGCCCCGAAATCCTCTCATAAATCTTGGCCCTGATATCATATCATTATAGCCCTGGCGCCCTCTCATTAATCCAGGCCCTGGCATCCTCTCATTAATCCAGGCCCTGGCATCCTCTCATTAGTCCAGGCCCTGGCATCCTTTCATTAATCAATGCCCTGACATCCTTTCATAAATATCGGCCCTGACATCCTGTCATTAATCCAGGTCCTGGTATCCTTTTATTAATACAGGCCCTGACATCCTCTCATAAATCCAGGCCTTGACATCCTCTCATTAATCAAGACCCTGAAATCATGTTATATTCCAGGCCCTGACATCCTCTCATGAATCCAGGCCCTGACATCATCTCATTAATCCAGGCCCTGACATAATCTCATTAATCCAGGGCCTGACATAATCCTATTAATGTAGGCCCTGACATCATCTCATTAATGTAGGCCCTGACATCATCTCATTAATCCAGGCCCTGACATCATCTCATTAATCAGGCCCTGACATCCTATCATTAATCCAGGCCCTGACATCCTCTCATGAATCCAGGCCCTGTCATCCTCTAATTAGTCCAGACCCCGACATCATCTCATATTGCAGGCCCTGACATAAACTTATTTTTCCAGGCCCTGACATCATCCAATTCATCCAGGCCATGACATTCTCAATTTAATCTAGTCCCTGACATCATTTAATTGATCCAGGCCCTGACATCCTCTCATTAATCCAGGCCCTGACATCCTCTCCTTAATCCAGGCCCCGACATCCTCTAATAAGTCCAGGCCCTGACATCCTATCTTTAATCTAGGCTCTGACATCCTCTCATTAATCCAGGCCCTGACATCCTCTCCTTAATCCAGGCCCCGGCACATCCTCTAATTAGTCCAGGCCCTGACATCCTATCATTAATCTAGGCCATGACATCCTATCATTAATCCAGGCCCTGACATCCTATCAATAATCCAGGCCCTGACATCCTGTCAACAAGAGGCCCAGAGGGCCTGTATCGCTCACCTGGATACCTAAGCAATCATGGCAAACTATTCTCCAAATGAGATCAAGGGAATATGCCAGACCCCAAGGCCAATCCTTGTAGCATAGCTATATAAGATTTTTCATGCCCAGCAATTTTATGTATGGTTATGAGGTGGGGATCTCAACTGTTTCCAAGCTTTGACTCAGAAACTAGGTCCCTAGAGTTGT
>NW_018406672.1:2262520-2265359 GCF_002113885.1 Mizuhopecten yessoensis
AAGAAGTCGTTTGTAGCAATATAGCCAAATTGCCCCCTTTTGGCCCCGCCCCTTAGCCCCCTGGGGAGTCAGCCCCACCATTTGTACAATTTTTAATCACTACCACCTAGGGATGCTTCCAGTCAAATATGGTTGATATCCACTTCTTAGTTCCAGAGAAGAAGTCGCTTAAAGCAGTATAGCCAAATACCCTTTTTGGCTCTGCCCATCAGCCCCCTGGGGGGTCAGCCATACCATTTGTACAATTTTAAATCCCTGCCTCCAAGGAATGCTTTTGATCTAATATGATTGATATCCAGTGCACAGTTCTACAGAAGAAGTCGTTTGTAGCAATATAGCCAAATTGACCCCTTTTGGCCCCGCCCTCAGCCCCCTGGGGAGTCAGCCCCACCATTTGTACAATTTTTAATCACCACCACCTAGGGATGCTTCCAGTCAAATATATCCACTTCTAAGTTCCAGAGAAGAAGTCGCTTAAAGCAATATGAGAAAATTGACCCCTTTTGGCCCCGACCCTCAGCCCCGTGGGGGGTCAGCCCCATTATTTGTACAATTTTGAATCCCCACCACCTAGGGATGCTTCCAGTCAAATTCAGTTTAATTCTAACCAGTGGTTAAGAAGAAGTCGTTTAAAGAAATTGTTGACGTACGGACGGACGGACGTGCGGACGGACGTGCGGACGGACGGACGACGGACGGACGACGGACGCCACGGTATGGCATAAGCTCACCTTGGTCCTTCGGACCAGGTGAGCTAATAATATAGGCCCTGACATCCTATCAATAATCCAGGCCCTGACATCTTCTCATTTATCCAGGCCCCGACATAATCTCATTTATCTAGGCCCTGACATCCTATCAATAATCCAGGCCCTGACATCCTATCATTTATCCAGGCCCTGACATTCTCTTATAAATCAGGCCCTGACATCCTCTCATTTACCCAGGCCCTGACATAATCTCATTAATCTAGGCCCTGACATCATCTCATTAATCTAGGCCCTGACATCCTCTCATTAATCCAGGCCCTGATATCCTCTCATTAATCCAGGCCCTGATATCCTCTTATTAATCCAGGTCCTGACATAATCCTATTAATGTAGGCCCTGACATCATCTCATTAATCCAGGCCCTGACATAATCCTATTAATCTAGGCCCTGACATCATCTCATTAATCAGGCCCTGACATTCTCTTTTTAATCAAGGCCCTGACATCATCTCATTAATCAGGCCCTGACATTCTCTTATTAATCAAGGCCCTGACATCATCTCATTAATCAGGCCCGGACATCATCTCATTAATCCAGGCCCTGACATAATCCTATTAATGTAGGCCCTGACATCATATCATTAATCAAGGCCCTGACATAATCCTATTAATGTAGGCCCTGACATAATCTCATTAATCCAGGCCCTGACATAATCAAATTAGTGTAGGCCCTGACATCATCTTATTAATTCAGGCCCTGACATCTTTTTATTAATCCAGGCCCTGGCATAATCAAATTAATGTAGGCCCTGACATCATCTCATTAATTTAGGCCCTGACATCATCTTATTAATCCAGGCCCTGACATCCTTTAATTAATCCATACCATGACACCTCTCATTAATCCAGGCTCCGAAAGTCCTACATTTAAATTCATAATTAATGCCCTTGTATTTATCCAGGCCTTGACAGTCGCTGAATTGTCCAAAAAACGAAAAAAAACATCAGGTATTTCCACAATAATTTCCGACTTGTTCATCTAAAATGTTATTCTGTGTTTTCTTTCAAGGGGGGAGGGGAGCTAGTTTTTTTATTAACTTAAGTACATCAAATATCAAGAGAAGTCTATAGCTACGTGTACTATATTGACCCAAAGAATCAATAGTATTATCGTTAGCCTATACAAGTCTTCCTTTGACTGTTACAACAGGCACTGAATCATCGCGGGAAGGCCAGCAATTAATTATCCCGAATTACCAGTTATTAATGATAGATTTGACTGCTGTAATAATTGAGTAATAACCGGGATGGCACTGAGTCAATATGTGTTTGAGTCGACACAACTTAGGATAACATATTTATCACTGGTAATCACGGGGATTAGTCGGGATATCAATCTATATAACAGCTTTATGGCCGTAATTATGTATTTAACATTCCAGCGCATATAAAAGCCTGCTACTATGGTGGAGGAGTTCGACTGGTACAGTGACTTAGTCCACCGACAGCCAATGATTGGCCGACGATATCGAGGAAAACAGTTTTCTGCTTTATTAAAGGATCGAAATGTTGAGACTTCTAGGTTCTGTATCAGAAGATCTATTTAATAGTTATAGTATAGTGATTTATTTCTCGTGTCCCCGAAGGCAGGTTCTGAATTCTGTCTTGGGATACGGAAGTTTTCTAACACAAGGAATTCCTGCTTTGGTTGATATGTGCTTTACAAATAGCTAAAGACGAACTCTACACAGAATATCAGCAACATGTAAATTGTTCGATATGTCCAAAACGGTTAATGCATCTTTACCAAACTTACCAAAAATATCAGTAAATGAAATTTAAATAAAGTACTTTAACAAGAGGCCCATGGGCCTTAACGGTCACCTGATATATTTATACAGAGAGTTGATTTTGTTTTTAACATGAACAGAAATATTATTCAAAGTGACAAAAAACAATAAAACCACCTTACTCAATATCTAGCATACAGATTTCAGACTAAAAAGGATTTGAAACTAGCACCTCCAGCCCTTGGGGGTAGGGCTGGCTCAAAATTTTCAAAGTATCAAACTGTCAATTCAAGGTTATAATTCCAATCAAGTTATTAACATGTAATATTCAAAGTATCA
>NW_018406672.1:2266650-2306523 GCF_002113885.1 Mizuhopecten yessoensis
GGACTAAACCGGCAACTATTTTTGTTGACCTTTGTCCATGGAAGGTCCCTGCAAAATTTCATTGAAATTGGTTCAGGGGTTTTGGAGAAGAAGTCGAAAATGTAAATTGTTTACGGACGGACGACGGACGACGGACGACGGACGACGACGGACAAAAGGCGATCGCAATAGGTCACTTGAGACTTTGTCTCAGGTGACCTAAAAAGCTCATTTCAGTGCTGCGGCATTACTTTGGTTTGTAATCTTTTTTACAATCAAACTGTTTCAACTGTCTGAAGTATCTCCCCCATTAATCAAAATAGATGTTGACTATACATCTTATTTGTTAAAGAGAAATAAAAAAAACATAAAAGTTTTACTTTTTTTATTTTTCAAATTATTAAGAAATCACTAATAACCACCTTTGAAATAGAAAATTGGTTTTAATTCACAGACGTTGCAAGGACTGAACGAGATCAATGATACAGGAAAACAATATAAAACATCAAGCTATCCAACTGAACAGAAACCAGTTAAACATTCCACAAGCTCAAACGAACTAGCTTTGGCAATTACAATTTTAGATTTACAATTCTCGTCTTTATTGTTTTCCAGTAATGATATTTTCAATTCAGTGATTTTCTGTGGAAAGAAATTGTTTACATTATAGTTAAGGTATGGGAGGCCTTATAAAACCAGGAACAATTTTCTCCGTTCTGACAAGCTGGAGTATCAATTCAGTGTTGCAGTTAAAATTGTCTAGCTTTTAATCGTTTATATGAAGTAACATCAAACAACGCCTACAACAAATAGAATTATAAATCATCTTAAACTACACAACACAAATAGTTGTGCAACATATCAAACCCTACAACACATCACATCAAATCCTACAACACAACACATCAAATCCTACAACACAACACAATACATCAAATCTACAACACAACACAACACAACACATCAAATCTACAACACAACACAAAACATCAAATTCTACAATACAACATATTGTTATCAACATAACATCAAATCCTACAACACATCAAATCTTACCACACATCAAATCTGCAACAAATTAAATCCTACAACACATCAAATCTTACCACACATCAAATATGCAACACATCAATTTCCTACAACACATCAAATCTACAACACATCAATTCATACAACACATTAAATATACAACACATCAAATCCTACAACACATCCAATCCTAAAACACATCAAATCTTACAACACATTAAATCATGCAATACATTAAATCTTACAACACATTAAAACTACAACACATCCAATCCTACAACACATCAAATCTGCAACAAATTCAATCCTACAACACACCAAATCTTACCACACATCAAATCTGCAACACATTAAATCCTACAACACACCAAATCTTACAGCACATCAAATCTGCAACACATCAAATCTACAACACATCCAATCCTACAACACATCAAATCTACAACACATCAAATCTACATCACATTAAATCTGCAACACATTAAATCCTACAACACACCAAATCTTACAGCACATCAAATCTGCAACACATCAAATCTACAACACATCCAATCCTACAACACATCAAATCTACAACACATCAAATCTGCAACATATTAAATCCTACAACACAACACACCACAACACATTCAATCTTACAACACATTAAATCTACAACACATCAAATCCTACAACACATCTAACTTTACAACACATCCAATCCTACAACACATCAAATCTACAACACATCAAATCTACAACACATCAAATCTACATCACATTAAATCTGCAACACATTAAATCCTACAACACTTCCAATCCTACAACACATTAAATCTTGCAATACATGAAATCCTACAACACCTCAAATCAACAACACATCAAATCTACACCACATCCAATCCTACAACACATCAAATCTACAACACATCAAATCCTACAACACATCAAATCTTACAACACATCAAATCTACAACATTTTAAATCCTACAACATATCAAATCTACAACACATCAAATCCTAGCTACAACACATCCAATCATACAACACATCCAATTTTACAACACATCAAATCTACAGCACATCCAATCGACAACACATCAAATCCTACAACACATCAAATCTACATCACATTAAATCCTACAACACACCAAATCCTAGCTTCAACATATCAAATCCTACAACACATTAAATCTACAACACATTAAATCTACAACACATCAAATCTTACAACACATCAAATCTACAACACATTAAATCTACAACACATCAAATCTTACAACACATCAAATCCTACAGCACATCAAATCTACAACACATCCAATCCTACAACACATCAAATCCTACAACACACTTTTGTTGTTAAAGTAAATTGTTATTCCAATTAACTGATAATCAGTAGTTTTATCTCAGACTATATAATGACTAATAAAATATGATTTTTTATGATCGAATCATGGTTTGACTATAGAATGAAAACTTTCAAGATATATTGAGATTTTTACAAGACCTTCAGATTCTAAACTGAATTCCAATAACATGCCGACTCGTCAAACTTCCATAAATAAAACTTGGAAGATTCAAATTCTCTGACGAGTTGAACCTAGGCAAAGTTCTTTTTTTTTCGCCTTAAATGAAACTGTTAATATTTTATTCATGAATCAAACTTTTTTAGTCAAAAGTTTTGCTGTTTGAACGTTAAATCAAGAGCTGTTTGTTAAGAAGACACTATTGGTTTGGTTTGGTTAATTTGTGATCTAGTCACTCACTCAAACTTTTCATTTAAATCTGATTTGTAGTTCCTGAGAAAACATGCCGTCAAGTTCATGGCAGTGGATCGGAAGTAACAAAAGAAGAAAAACAGGGTAAAACAACAGCGAGACGATTCATTTCAACGTGTCAATCAAAGTGGAAAATAAGTACCTGTACATTAACAAGGGCACAAGCTTTGGAAATTTAATTGATAAACAAAGAAATGTTAAATTTGATAAGATCACCATGCAAACGAAAGTGTATTGATAAACATGATAATTTTATTTCTGCAAATTCAATATTTATAGATTTTAAATTATTTTTTTAGCCTGTATTTTATTATTTCAGGATCACATTTGGTCTTATGTACAGGATCTCAATGTTGTTCCATGTTTAACGTTTGTGAGTCAAAGCCCCAATGTTTTAAATTTGTTCACATGGTCCTGCAAGTTTGAAACATCAAAGTTTGACTGTATATATATATATATATACATAGGTAATAAACCCTTTCACCCCTATGTAACTTCAGTAGACTCTACCATGCATTGAAATGGATGAGTCCATTATGGTCTACAGTGGTGAAAGGGTTAAAAAGTATCTTCCACATTTTACACATTCTGTCGATTGCTTCTCTATTTATATTCGTCTCATTTTATGATCAATCGATGATCAATCGATGATCAATCATTGATCGTCTGAGAAGTAGAGATGATCAGTCAGTTTTGAAGCAATTCCAAACAAACAACATACTAAATCAGACTTTACTGATGACCTGTGGCTAAAAATATAATAAATAATATTTCTCCAGACATGGAAATTATCAGGAATACTCTAAAAGCTGATTCAATCTGACATACCGTTCCATAATGGAGCCATTTCCGAAAAAGAACAAAAATGGCAGAACTACTTTTAATCCTCCTAGATTCGAGAATTATGTATAGACTGGTTCCATTAAAAATCTCATTTCAAAACCGTTACCATGGGAGCTAAACAAAATCATGCCTCCTGACAAAAAGGAGCTGACAGATAATTGAAGGTCACCAATAGCTATTGGCTTCCATTAGTTTGTTCCCGAATTCTTGCATTTCAATATCTGTGAGAGCAAGGTGGACGGACAGTGACTGTTATTGCTGGACAGAGTGTATAGAAGATGTATATAGCCAGTCAGAGTGTACACAAGATGTGTAAGCTGAGCGCACTCAGGCTTCAGGATGTAACAGCAAGGAACACAGGACAGATGTTCTATTTATACAATATACGAGCAATAAATTCCACACAGCATGATGACCTCACAGAAGTTTTCTTTCCATGTGCTAACTATGTTATACTGGCACTACTGGTCCTAAGCAACCTCGCTAATACCTCCACCTGTGTGCATGTTCTGTTTGAGGGTACAGCAGACACTGTAGCACTGAGTGAAGGCTGCCTGTATGGAAGGCTGGATAAGAAAAAGAGGGCAGAGAATACATTACAGCCAGAAAAAGAGGACAGAAACAGCTTGGCAATGGGGACAGATGATCTAACATCCAGAGAGAAGGATAAAGAATCTAACAGCCATTGCAGTGAGGACAGGGGAAGTAACACCCAGAGAGAAAGGATAAAGAATCTAACAGCCATTGCAGTGAGGACAGGGGAAGTAACAGCCATTGCAGTGAGGATGGGGGAAGTAACAGCCAGAAAGAAAGGACAAAGGATAAACTGGCCATGAGGACAGAGAATCCTGAGACACCACACCTCCTGTCACTACAGTAGAACCTGTCATTATAGAAGAGCTATTCTTAAGACACCCATTTAGTCACCATAGTAGAACTTGTCTTGTGAGACCATCCCTTCGGTCACTATTGTAGAACCTGTCTTGTGAGACCATCCCTTCAGTCACTATTGTTGAAACAGTCTTGTGAGACCATCCCTTCAGTCACTATTGTAAAACTTGTCTTGTGAGACCATCCCCTCAGTCACTATTGTAGAACCTGTCTTGTGAGACCATCCCTTCAGTCACTACTGTAAAACTTGCCTTGTGAGACCATCCCTTCAGTCACTACTGTAAAACTTGTCTTGTGAGACCATCCCCTCAGTCATTATTGTAGAACCTGTCTTGTGAGACCATCCCTTCAGTTACTATTGTAGAACTTGTCGTGTGAGACCATCCTGTCAGTCGCTATTGTAGAACCTGTCTTGTGAGACCATCCCTTCAGTCACTATTGTAGAACTTGTCTTGTGAGACCATCCCTTCAGTCGCTATTGTAGAACTTGTCTTGTGAGACCATCCCTTCCGTCGCTATTGTACAACTTGTCTTGTGAGACCATCCTGTCAGTCGCTATTGTAGAACCTGTCTTGTGAGACCATCCCTTCAGTCACTATTGTAGAACCGGTCTTGTGAGACCATCCCTTCAGTCACTATTGTAGAACCTGTCTTGTGAGACAATCCCTTTAGTCACTATTGTAGAACTTATCTTGTGAGACCATTCCTTCAGTCACTATTGTAAAACCTGTCTTGTGAGACCATCCCTTCAGTCACTATTGTAAAACTTGTCTTGTGAGACCATCCTTCAGTCACTATTGTAGAACCTGTCTTGTGAGACCATCCCATCAGTCACTATTGTAGAACTCGTCTTGTGAGACCATCCCTTCAGTCACTACTGTAAAACTTGTCTTGTGAGACCATCCCTTCAGTCACTACTGTAAAACTTTTCTTGTGAGACCATCCTGTGCTATGCAGTATATCAATACATGTATGTACTTATACACTGAAAATTTAGCGGTGTTAACTTATATGATCGCTGTTAAATAATATATAGTTGTAGTCATGTTAGATTTACCATACAATATTGAGTTTGAGTACAAGGGCTAGAACAAAGATTTCAAAACCACTGACTGGTCATCAATAAAATAATTCGGAAATGTAAAATCAAGATAAAAACCTCATTACACATGTTATATNAGAGAGGGGGGGTTCTCAGAAGATCAAAGTAAGGTGATCAGTCTGAAGAATAACAGAACTATTATGATAATTAGATAAAATATTTTGATATCAGCCCAAATGTTTTGGTGTGAAGAATGTGACACTGGATACAGTAAGGGAGGTAGAAGGATGTAGAACACGGAAAGGAACAAGGCGGAAAGGAATGTTGATTTAGTCACTCCCCTATACATGCAATCTAATTGAATTTCTCATCAATCACTTATGATCATAAAACAAATTCAATTTCCCTCGTATTGGTTTGGTTTCGGCCCTCCTCAGTGACCTCCGACTTGTGGGCTGTCGGTGAACAGATGACATGGCTATGTGTTGGGACAGTTTGGTCATAGTTCTTTGTTAGGCCCCGTTACACAGAACAATATGTATTTGAGATTGAGTTTATAGACAATGGCAAAGAAATATCATATGCATTAAATAATTATGCTGTTTATGTAATGTATATGATGGCCCTTGATGTCCCTTTTTTAACGTAATGATGCCCCCCTCATTTTAATGTATATGATACCCCTTGATGTCCCTTTTCTAACATAATGATGCCCCTTGATGTCCCCCAATTCTAATGTATATAATGCCCCTTGATGTCCCTTTTCTAACGTAATGATGCCCTTTGATGTTCCCCCATTTTAATTTATATGATGCAACTTGATGTCCGATAATCAATGCATACAATGGCCTTTGATGTCCCCTATTTAACGTACATGATCCGACTTGATGTCCCCCTTTTTATGTAAATGATGTCCAATATGTAATGATTATTATGTCAAAATTATGTTGTATATATGATGCCCTACAAGAGGGAAAATACATGGCCCCTAGATTTTAACCCTTGACCCTCCAAAATCTAGACAGCTCTACCAATTGAGCCACCTAGTCTTCAGCCCTCTTTGCCCCCGAAGACAACGTTGTATTGACAACCCGGCCAGGTTCAGGTACCCCCTTGCCATACATACACCTGCAGTACTTCAAGGAGGGTCAGTCACAGGCACCACTGTAAAGGAACAGGAAAAACGCAAGGCCAGACCAGGATTCAAACCCAGGACCTTCAAACTCTACACAGAAGCTCTACCAATTGAGCTCCCTGGTGGTGGTGGTGATCAATTGACCCAGTCAAGTCCATCATGTCCCTTGACATTTTGAAGAAAACATTAATTTTTAGAAAACCACATCTGAAGTTATCTTTCCAACAAGAAATTGTGGCCAGACATCTCTAATAATTTTATTTAACTCAAAACGTTATCATAGTCTCGACACACGCTGAACTAGAATCGTCATTGCCCATAACAATGTCCATCTAAACAAGTTTTTAGAATTGTTCGTTTGTTGATACTCTGGGATTTGAGATTTCGCTTACTCTTAATCTTAAGGTCACATGATTAAAGTCAATCAACGGCACTTCAAATCGTCACTCTACTGGAATTTCACATCAGAGACACTAGACTAGGAGGCCTCGTCTAGTTACATTAGTCTGACGACAAAGGAATAACAGGAGTGTGAAGAAATTCAAGGACAAATGCAACAGGTATCAGTTGGAATCAAATCTGGTCTCTTCTGTGTTCCTTATTAGGCCAAATTCTGCTAACCCTATCTACCCTAGATTTGTGTGCCTACTCAAAAGTTTTTACTGGCATTAAGCGATATGCATTGTTAAAGTCAGAACTCCTGCTCCATATAAGCAAAGTTAAAAACATTTCCCAAAATTGGAAAAATTGCCCACCTCCCTACCCTATTTTTTCCGAGGTTGATATCGGAAATACAACTAAATTTGTTTTCGCCTTAGAAAATACAGAAGATTATAATCATACCGAGGGCTACAGCAAGCTAGTCTACACCCAAATCTCAATTGCATAGGTATGCTTTTCTGCAAGACACAGCGATTCAATTCAACACTTAATAATCAATGTTAATCTTGAACTTTATTTTGAGGAAGTTTTATCATAAATATCTCAACAAAAACAAAAGTAATACAATGTTGACAAAACTTCTGAAAAAATTAACAAGCAAACTGAATTCATTATATTAAAATCAAACATCAGAAAAAATATCATTTATTGTAAAATCAAGAAATTTTTCTTTACATTGAATTTCGTTTATTTCGTGGATAACAAAAATCCTCAAAATTAAATCCCCATGAAAACATAAATTTGGTATGATATAGATAGGGGGAAATGAGAAATCAGCGAAATATAATGTCCTTGAAACAGGCTGGTATATGAAAACCACGAAATTTTAACCCCACGAAAAATAAATGATTCTACAGTACTTCATATCTTCACTGACTAAGATTAAAAGACTGAATTCAATATTAGTCTGGGGCACTAACAGTAACAAAGGGTGTAACATTCTTACCTAGGGGCTTGGGATGAAAACTTGGGAGCAGTTTCGAGCCGACACCTATTGCGTTTACATCGGAACCCTGTGGTGTCGGTAGGGTTGGTTGTGACAAGCAAGGTCACAAGTTTTCGGAGGCATTTCACACTTTTCCCGATCGTCTGCTGCTCCTCCTCGTTTTAACCGTTCACATATCATCGGGACGTGTCAGCATCAACACCCCGTTGTGACACCTGTACAAGAAAAAGATGGATTTTGTCAATTAATCAATATTATGCCATTTTCAATATTTCAATCGGAACAAATTTACAAGAACTGACATCTTTTTCTTTCTTCCCACCACATCACCCTGCCTTCGGATCAGGATGTACTGTACAATGCCTGATCAGTCAAAGAAATTTTCCCATTTGCGGGGAGGACCCATTTTGCGGCCCATTTTCTGGGTAACCACACCATTCTCTACAAAGTGCGATATGGTTTTGATAATTGTATAAAATGCTCCCCATCCGAACGTTTCATTTGAATTTGGGATCCCTAGAAAGTCGTTATATGGCAGCAAATTGTTAGAGCGAGCTTCCGAACCACAACTCGCAGAACAAACGACTGTTGCTAGCCTTCCACCCCTCTAAGTCAACATCAACCTTCTGTATATCAGGAGAAGGAAGAGTCAACTTTGGCTACCTGGGTGTGTGTGTGTGTGATGAACTAATTTAGGAAAGGATTATATAAGAATTATTTACAGATTTTACTAATGGATGTATTAATCAAATCAAATAAATAAAACTGAAAACCCATGTTGATAATTATAGTTCCCTACTACAATACAAAGCTATAAAGTTGACATAATGCACTACTAACGAAATTCAATCCACTTAATTCGACCGGAAATCTACTTCCCTTGCTTTTTTGTCACATTACACCAGTGCTATTCGTTGAACAAAGGGAATATCCCGGTAACAGTTTTGACTTAAATTGCCATCATGTTGCCTCGAACTCTAATACTTCAATCTGTCAATCAGAAATGTGAGCTCCGCAAACGTTATTCCGATATTGTTTAGGTAATATTAATGTTCAGCAACAAAGCATTCACATTAATTTTTAAAATATAAGTCATCTAATTGAAAATATTTTTAAAAAGGTGTTCTCAATAGTCTGATTAAAAATATTTTAAAAAAGGTGTTCTTAATAGTTTTTGCTTCCTACAGTTACATCATGTCAGCCTATTTTATTTTTTTAGTCTTTTAAACAAACAAAATTATAACTGAAAACGCATACTAGGTGATTTCATCATAATTTTTGTTGTTATATTTTTGTTTAATCACCCATTTCTATTCTGAACGAGTCACCTGAGCAAGACCAATACCCCGTTGTAAGGCCCCACACCTTTTTCGAATGAAACAGACTTCTGGGAATGTCTACCAAGTATAGTACATGCACATTTCATTGTTCGACTGATCATAAATTTAAAACAGCTTAAAAGCATTTTTGCACTCAAAAACTTGGTTTCTAAATAAAGAGTTTTTTGGATTGTTTAAGTCAACCTCAACAGAGTTATAACCATAAATTAAAAGCCGTTTATTTAGTTCACAAAAATATTTAAGATCTCAAACGTCCTCTAAACGTTAATAATTATAGCTATACTAAACAAACGTTTTTTTGCGAGTTCTTGTATCCATCATAAATTCATCTTTTCTTCAAAAAAAAAAGGACACGATAATACCTGAAAACACAAAGTGCTTACCAAGAAATCTGATTTACTGTACAGTGTTTAAACAAAATGGCTGTTACACATGCTCAACAGCTCCGTAAATCCT
Source organism: Mizuhopecten yessoensis (assembly GCF_002113885.1). Classification (NCBI taxonomy): domain Eukaryota; kingdom Metazoa; phylum Mollusca; class Bivalvia; order Pectinida; family Pectinidae; genus Mizuhopecten; species Mizuhopecten yessoensis. Next base: position 2,276,513 of record NW_018406672.1, read on the forward strand.
GCGGTAGCCACTTGTTATGGGAAGTCAATAATACGTTTTTTTTTCTCCGCCAATGTTGATGAAGAGGATGACATCCATCAAAAGTTCTTCATGTTTTTCATGGGGAAAAGTTACAATGTTGGATTACAATACAAACATGAAAAGTGACGTTGAATGAATTTATCATGTGACAAAAACGGGTCATATCTCAGTGTGTTATCGACTCGACAGACTCCATACAGAAACGATTTCAGACGTTTTCGGGTAATGATTTTCTTCCGAAACCTTTTCCCCCCCATCTTCCTAAACATCTCTCTTGCAAGATTTTCGTATAATGTATTGGTAGCTGGGTCATATAAATGTTTGAAACTGTCATTGGGGAAAAGCTTTTAGCAGAACATGTTGGACTGTTATTACAAGGTTTTATTATGTAAAGATGGATATTTCGGGTGAGTCCCAGATCATTTGAGTGATGTACTGGGATGTTGCTCGGGAGCTTGGAAGGTAATTAAACCAACGTTTGAGTGCCATTTGATGAAATAATGAAAGATTTAACTAAGACAAAATGTCATAATAAAAATATTTTCGACAATAAGAATGACATGGCAACAAAATTCTGAATGCTAGAGATAGATCTTTTAAGGGATTTACGAGACATCAAATTTTAAATCCGACTGCAACAGAAATAACGGAAGACGAAATTTGATAATGAAATATTCGTGAAGTTACCTTTTTACAACGGTATTAAATTTGAAACTTGAATATGTATGCTGAACACTGTATGCGAAAATTCTGTAATAAAACTATATAGTTGACCGATTAATTCTGAATGTTACATCACAATGCAAACCTGCACACATGGAGAGCGATAAAAATCTTGTGTGATTTTTGGCATCAGTCAAAATTACCAACGCGCCAACCACACATCTATACACAGGCAAACTGCAGAAAGACAATCCAGGGAATCGCCATCAATGTGTTGCAGTTCGCATGAGAATTAACACTGTTTCATAGAGGTCAATGAAACCATCATGGTTTCTACTCTTTTGCACCATGTTAACTAAACTTCCAACAAATATGTTCCCGATTCATTTCTTCTTCTGCCTACTTCATTTCTTTTTCTGCCTACTTCAAAAACAAAATTAAGTTAACTTAGCATACATGTAGGGCCGACCCAAAATTATTTACAATTTGTCCACATTTAGGTAGAGCACCATTGAATTTGGTTTGGTTTGTTAGTGTTTTACGTTCTATTAACAACTATGGTCGTTTAAGGACGTGCCAGGTTTTGGTGGTGGAGGAAAGCCGGAGTTCCCGGAGAACAACCACCGACCTACGGCCAGAACCTGCAACTGCCCCACGTAGGTCTCGAACCTACAACCCAGTAGTGGAAGGCTAGTTGAAGCAGAATGCCAGGCGCCTTAACCACTTGGCCCCTTTCGAAACAGAATTTCATACATACAAAGAAAAGATGAGAAAAAAAAAGACGAATATGCATCATGGAAAATTTACAAATATTTCTGTAGACACATTTTTTATTGATGACATATTATTCACTCATTCACCCCTGAAATTTCATAATGACCTATTCCAACCTTTGAATTGGAAGAGTTTAAATGTGTCTTCAAGGGTAAATGAGTTCAGATGAAAATGATTTTGTGACACCTTTTCGTTCATTATCCTACTAATTTACAGTACAATAATTATGTTCCAAAGAGAAAGTCTTCTTTCTTGGAATCATCTCCCCCTCCAACAACTATGAAAATATGGTCAATTGAAGATCAGAACAGTTGTATATTGATTTTACCAGTTTTTTCTAAATTTAGACATTATGCAATAACCTGGCATTCAGCACAAGTTTATCCAACAGCTAACTAAATGTTCATCCTCGTGAGATTGATCTCGCCAAACTTGCCGCTACATTTGCAAGTCAATAGCCGAGGTTCGATCTGGACACAAATTTGAATTTTCAGAGACAATTATTTCGTCACTTACCATCTACCTTGGAGCTTTTGGGGTTCATTGCTGGAACGACCGCTCAGAGAGGTCCTAAAGCCGTAGGTCAGAGTGTTCAAGATGGAATGGAACATAAGCTACAACAGCTACAGATAAAACTTACTTAAATGCGACATCAACTGACAGACCAATCTATGAAAATATGGGTAACCTATATGTAACAGAGGTCATTATTTCATTTCACTGCCTATGCGAGGAGTCGAACCCCGGACTTGTGGCTTACTAAGTCTTACACTCTACCGAGCCGAGTCAGTCAAAGGAACTATATGTAACAGAGGTCATAATTTCATTTCTCTGCCTATGCGAGGAGTCGAACCCCGGACTTGTGGCTTACTGAGTCTTACACTCTACCGAGCCGAGTCAGTCAAAGGAATTATATGTAACAGAGGTCATTATTTCATTTCACTGCCTATGCGAGGAGTCGAACCCTGGACTTGTGGCTTACTAAGTCTTACACTCTACCGAGCCGAGTCAGTCAAAGGAATTATATGTAACAGAGGTCATTATTTCATTTCACTGCCTATGCCAGTAGTCGAACCCCGGACTTGTGGCTTACTAAGTCTTACACTCTACCGAGCCGAGTCAGTCAAAAGAAGTGGCTAGTGTTTTACCAAGGGACACACTCCCCCTCCAGGGAAGAACTGGTCTTCAAGGGGTCATAACGATTCTTGTGAAAGTACCGCTGCGTATCTTTGTCAATATTCCCCGGGTCCCTAAGTGGGCAATGATGTAACAGAGGTCATTATTTTTTTTCAATTGCGTCCTTGAGGAGTCGAACCCGGGACCTCTGGCTTCCTAGTCTTATGCTCTACCGAAAGAGCTAAAGAGAAATTTTCCCTAGCCGAGTCGGTAGGAAGCGGCTAGTATTTTACCAGAATGATATAGTTATATCATCATATGTGCTCTACCGAATGAGCTAAAGAGAAATTCTCCCTAGCCGAGTCGGTAGGAAGCGGCTAGTATTTTACCGGAATGACATATATCATCATATGTGCAAAAATTTGAGATCATACCTAAATTTAGTCAATAATGACTCGAGGCATGAACACAGACTGAAAGAACTGATGGACAGATAGTGTATATACCCACACAGATCCTGTACAAACCTACAGGTGCTGACCTGTTACACCGATGGGAGACTAGAATATGAATCAACAGTGAACATCTGTGGATTGTTTCCCTGACCCAGAAAAGTCTACTGTCGATCTGTGGACTCTTCATTGTAAAGAGTACACACACAGAAATTCATGCCTGATGAATTATTGGGATTTTTTGTAATTGACGATTATATTTCAGTTTTCAATCAATCTCAATTTCACTGAAATGAACATTAATTGATTGCCTGATGCACACGCAGCAACAAAAGCTTCCAACCTTCGCAGAATTGGATAATACAGTACCGACTACCCGGGAACAAACATATCGCAATAAAATATAGGGTTCCTTCACTTTGATGTTCAAATATGTATCTATTTATAACATTATTCTGACACTTTTAATGTTCAAATATACGATTGTGAAATATTTTACTACACATGTATTTACTTCTACGTATTTATTTTCAACATTATTCTGACACTTTAATGTTCAAATATACAATTGTAAAATATTTCACTACACATTTATTTACTTCTACATATTTATTTATAACATTATTCTGAGTCCAAGTGTCAAACCACATATAAAATTGCAACAATTTGATTTCTTGTGATATATAATGATGTTACAAACTATAAAATATGGACTCCAGACTGAGTTGTATATAGACAGATGTTATATAGTTGTTTTAAAATAACTATATTCCCTATTATGGGTTCTTCAAAGAAAACAACATTATTATCAGTATTTTAGGACAATTACGATAAGCACATTTGGGAACTTGAAAGTTTCTATTTCTGTTACCGATATGGCTGTCATTACCTGCACGGGGGACGATAATGGCTGCTGAGGAGGGAAAGTCTGATCACATAAAAGTCTTGGTAACATGATATCATTATTTGTGAGGCCTTTGATACATGGGTTTATTGTCTGGCCTACACCTTAAGGCTCATTGAATTCCATGCCATCCTATTATCTACGCATCTCGATACCGATGAAACCCCCGTAATGTTGTCGATGACACAGGACATTTGCGATGTAGTAGCCCCATGGTGGTGTCGGTAGAGTTTGATCTCGTTTTTGGTCTACTACGATAAACAGCATTTCATGGAAAAAAATATTGAAATGTCTTCAGCCAAGGACGGACATTTATCTGCCATAAAGGATATTTATGTGCCATATCTCTTTGATTTTATAAGCATAGTTAGTTTTACATATTTTGTGTGGCATTGTGTTTTGTACTTAGGACAAACCACTATAAGAATTTCTGTCCAAAACTGACATCAGATTTATATTCCTTGAAAGCATGGGATTGATTTTTGTCCTTTAAGGAGGCTCCACCCTTTCGCAATTATCCAGCAGAATTCAATGAAAGTTTCACATAATGGTTATGTCACTATGCAGAGATGACTTTCTGAAAATCTAAGCATTCCGATAAACTTTTGTAAAAAATACTGAAAAATTGATTTTTTGTCAAATTCAACACTTTCACTTTTTTTGAGCGTGTGGCATTGTTCAAAACAATAACAGCAATAAAATAATGAAAAGAAACATTGCTAATCAACCCTACAAATATTTTATTTATCATAAAATATCTACAACATGTTACAAAAAGCGTTTTTTATTGAAATTGTAAGGATAAAAGTTACTAAATACAAGCTAAAAGCAAACAGGACACATAGTTTCATACAAAAAGAGTGAAAAATCGAACAAAATACACACAAAGTCTTTATAAATTATTTATTTTACATTTTACAATATTTTTGATCCTGGTGAGAGTTGTCTACCTTGAAAAAAATTGAAACTTTTTGCAGAGGGATAGAATTTATATAATGACACTTATTTTCTTAACTATACCAAAAACGACGAAAATGGATTAAATTACTATTTTTAATTGTCAATTTATTGTTCTTTTATGGAACAAAATTACTTTCAATCATGTACACTTTGGACATCATTCCATAGCCCGCTTACGCATGGTATACATAGGCTATCGCATGGTATGCCGTTACTACGTGCACGCACATGCACTTGACTTTTATAGGAATCTTGATATTTTACAAACCACTATTTTCACAGAGTTGTTGTAATTGCATTTGTGAACCGATTTATCTGACAGAGCTTAACTCGTTGGACAACAAAAGTCGTAGCGTCCAAGAGCTTGTGAACTACTGTTAGCATGTGATACGTACAGGTGAGGTCGGTAAACAAAACACATCAGTCTGCATTCCATCTGCCTCATATATGACCTTCTCGAAGTCGTCTGATCGTATGTCAGTGTTTTTAGTGTTTTCCTGTGAGTGAATTAATGTCTTTGTATCATAAGCTTCATTTTTGAAGTACGTGTACACATTTTCAAGTTAAGTCTCGATATCGGGTGTTGATATATCATCGTCACGCACGTGTACTATTGTTAACCCGGTGTTTCTATAATTTACACTACGATAATGGAATGCCCGATACGCAATACGGAAATGACGACACAAAAATACGACAAGAAAAACATGTGCATTACGAAGGCTGGGAAGTCCTTCAGGCAAAATAACATGAAAACATTGACAAAAACACATTGAATTTCATTTCACATTGATATGTCACATAAAAATATTTGATTGATCAATTGATTGATTGACTGATTGATTGATTGATCAATCAATTGATTTGATTGATCGATCAATTAATTGATTGATTGATCAATTAATCAACTGATTGAACGATTAATCGACTGTCTGATTGGTTAATTGACTGATTGATTGATTGATTGATTAATTGATTGATTGATTGATTGATTGATTGATTGACTGACTGGGGTTTTGCATTTTAGTGACAGTTAAGGTCCCATGGTGACCCGTGTTCATTGATGATGGGGGTCAGTCTATCAAGATCTATTTCAAAGTGACATCACACTGAAGTTGTTACTATGAAAAATAGTCCCGTGTATACCAAGGTATTACCATGATAAAAAGTCCCTAGTATACCAAGGTGTTACCATGATAAATAGAACCAAAGTATGCCAGGGTATTACCATGAAAATAGTCCTGAGTGTACCAAGGTGTTACCATGATAAAAAGTCCCAAGTATACCAAGATGTTACCATGAAAATAGTCCCGAGCATAACAAGGTATTACCATGAAAATAGTCCCGAGTATACCAAGGTGTTACCACGAAAATAGTCCCGAGTATACCAAGGTATTACTATGAAAATTGTCTCGAGTATACCAAGATATTACCATGAAAAATAGTCCCGAGTATACCAAGATGTTACCATGATAAAAAGTCCCTGGTATATGAAGGTGTCACCATGAAAATAGTCCAAAGTATACGTGAATAATATTGTGATGAATACAGTTATGATTTTACCAAGGCATTATTACAAGATAGAGTATCAAAAATGCTTGGGTAATATCATGATAAAAAGTCTGAAGCACACAACAATAAGTAGTCCTGATAATATACCAAGGTGTTACCAAGGTGTTACCATGGTAAACATACACAAGTAACCATGGTAACTAATCCCAAGTATACTAAGGAATGTGTAACTGGTAACTTACCAACTAATAAGTGGGTATGACGCATTTATTTGAGACTTTATACAGATATCCTTTGTTGCCACGGTTACAACAATTAACATGGTGACCTAATGGCGTTGCACTGTTACAGTAACACAGACATTTTAGTCACGCCAAAAAATTATGGAACAATGGACATGAAAACAAAAAATCTGACAAAAAGCCCAAAAAAATTCCAAAATAAAAATTTAAAAGACATATTTAATTGAATCTCCGTCCAATTGGCGAAAAAAACAAAATTAAAACACGATACAAAGACCATCAGCCATGGGATGACCTGCAAGTCGGTTTGGTAGTTTGGGCAGGAGAGACTTAACGTCATGTTGTGCTTGTCTGTGGGGATTACGGGTCTCTGTACCGAAGTGCGTGATTCATCACATATTTGGCAGGGGTCTATTAATTTGGAATAAAGTTATTTTAACATCCTAAAATTGACCGTCACTATTTCACATGCACATCAGAAATCTTCTGCTGGCTTGACAAGGTTCTATTAAATGCAACTTAAAATTCAAATAACAGTATTTTAAATCATAATTCTCGGATGCACACAAATCCGCTGTGTTCTCTATAAAATAGGCCATTTAATGAAAACAAACCATCAAAACTTGAATAAAACACAATTTCATTTAAATAAAACAATTCCATCTGTGCAAACAGCACTGTATTTGAGGGTCTGGTGCCGTTATTTTCCGTCACCGGTATATACAGCTTAGGTATAAAAGACGGCACATTGTCATGTCATGGTTTCCATGGCAATACAGCTGCGTGGTGATGTTGTAAGACTGAGGTTTGATGGTTGGTAACTTTGTACAGAATACAACTCAGTTATTGATTGTTAATAAAATTTGCATCAATTTGAATTTCATATTTGAACACCCAAGTAATATTTTAATTCAAACACCAACTCAAAGAGTTTTTTATAAAATGAAATATTTTTAGACAAAAATATACAATATTAAATGAAATCCAGCTTTTAGGACCAGAAGATGTCTGAAGAAACAATAACCCTGAAAAACCATAAGAATTTTCATCTCAATAAATTGTCCATGTAAAGCATAAAATAGAATTTCAGCTTCATGCAATAAAGTAAACAGTACGCCACAAAAAAGATATCAAATGAAATATAACCCTTCCAATAGCTGATACGTTGGTCAGATGTCTGGGAAGGTATCAACCTTAGAATGCTGGACAAATTGGTGGACGGTGTATCGTGGAAAGTTTACTACCCTTGGGCGAAGGTCAGCGAAAGACAACACCATTCCATCTCGTGCCCAATCCCATCAACTCTAACATTATGATACATGAATTGCCGTATTGTATGCGTCCAAGTCATATTTCCATATTTTCGGAGGGGGGGAGTATGTTTAATGTTTCGAGTGTTCGTGTGAATCTGTGAAACCCTAGTCCAGAAAATTATACCATGTCACAAGTTTGTAAATCATATACACAGGTTCGTTTTGCGTCCCTGATGCGCCATTACCCGCGTCTAGACAGCCGCGGTTCTCCTCTTTCTGACCCAGGCATGCTATTCATACGGTTTCCAGTCCATTTTGCCTACATACTAGAAAGATGGGAGAAACATTATATTATATTCTAATATGTTATCTTATGGCACTGCACCACTACGCTGGAAACGTTGGTCGCATAAATCAACCATGCTGACCGCTAAATACGGGAATTTATCCCATTTGATGTATTGTGATTTTTGTTTGTGTTGATATATACAAGGAAAAACACTTACTGTCTACAGTAGTACTGTTCATATGACAGGTAAATGAACCTTTATAAGCGATGTGTCATAATAGCACGGATGAAAATTAACTTTATCATTTCTGTAGTTTCTGAATTAATGCAAAACCTCTCTAAGTCTACAGTACAGCGTTGGAATTCTTCTTTGTTCATTTTATGGCAATGATTATGATAAAAATACATGCTCACATATATATATATATATATAGATTATTTATGGTCTTACTGTTATGTAGTAAAACACATACGGATCCAAAAACCAACTTAATGTAGAGCTGGGGGCACACCATTTATTTAATTTTTCATTCCAAAGATTGCTAAGTACTTTTGGACAAATTGCCTATCAAGTGAAGTTTTACCTCTTACTGAAGAAAAAACTAAAGAATAAGTGGGTCGTCATATTGTGACTTTTAAAGAATAAATCCGATCAATGTTTTACTGGTAAATACCCTGGCATGTTGTCGGGTATAAAAACGTACCCTATCAAACAATGTATCGGTAGACTTTTCACATCTTCATAAAATGTAAGGCACCAATTTCTGTCTGTCTGTTCAAAAGTAAAAGGCCCATTGGTCCTTTTTGTTCACCTGATTACAACACAAATGATCCCTGTAACCTTGGAAGTATGTTAAAGTCATTTCATTTGAACTAAAAAGATAATTGTCTATCACAGAACTTAGACAAATTGATATGACTCTAGGTTGCACGGTGCTGAAGAAGATGTTTATTTTTCAAAATTATTTGACCCCTGTGTCAAATAAAAATGGGTCAAGGTAATTCATTTGGACACACATGTTGATAGCCGTCCACCCCAGCAAGCTTATGAACAAGCGCCAAGACTCAAGGTCTCTTGGTTTTATATGCCATTAAACATAAATATTTCTTACGATCTTAAGCATGTGGGTGAAAGTCATTTAATATAACACACCACAGTCCTAAAATCAAGCTTAAGCTACATACAAAAAAATGACTTTTTGCCTGGGGGTTCTGTAAAAGAAAGAAATTCAAGCCAGGCGAGTTAAAAATTACAATTGGAAACACTTTCAGGCAACATACTTCAAAGTGTTAAAAAATACAACGTGGGTTTATAGCATTTATTCCTTGTTGGGTTCATAACACTTGATCAGCAACGTTTGACACAAACTTGTCACTTGTATTATTACTGGTTACATGACTTATATCGAACCCCACACAGGCCTACACGATTAATTTGACTCTTCGGTCATACCTGGAATTACACAGCACAGTGGTTAGTTACGATTTCGAGAGAGACACAGCATCTATCACCACAACCTACAGAGCTGGCGATTCCACCTCATTACCTTCAACAATAACCTCACGGTTAGGTACGGACAGAAACGGTAACAGATCCAGACAGTCTGCCATCATGATCTTCTGTAGGTGGATCAGGCCACCATGGCGATACCTTACATTTGCATTTAAAATTAATTATGATATATATATATATATATATAGTTGCTTGTAAATTGATTCTAACAACCATTAAAATGATAACGATAGCAAATCAATATTTTTTTCCTATATTTCTATGAAATATTTCTAGAACACGCATGTGATTATGTAGAATTTTCTATGCAGCACTGGTATTAAGAATGACAGCTTACATGACCACTAGGACTGGAGGGAACATTACCGTGGTTTGGTTTGTTTGTGCTTTCAGTTCCAGCTATGATCATTTAAGGGCAAGCCAGGATTTGGTGTTGGAGTAAAACCAGAATACTTGGGAGAAAAACCTCCAGCCTATGGCCAGTGCCTGGGTTCGAACCCAGGACTCTCGGAACTCTAGGCAGATGCTCTAACCAATTGAGCAACAAGGAAGCGGGCGATCGATCAAGTCAAGTTCTGCTACATTCATAATGAACAAAGACTGTTTTCATAAACATTTGGTTGAAATCTACCAGTAAGATCTAACAAGTGAAACCTCCTGAGCACTGCTCCTTAGTCAAGTGGGAAAGGGGGAAAGATCAAGCGTAAGCCCCCATGGGAAGGAGAAAGAATGTCAGCCTCTTCTTGAGTGTAGATTCTGATCTCCACCATCTACAGATTCATTTATGAAATGTTTGTCTAAATCCTACAATAACTTTCCAAGAATGTAGTTTAAAAGTTTTTGCACTAAGTGACCCCTAATGCCCTCAACCACTCCTCCCATGAGCCCTTGGCCCCCTAGGGATCAGCCCCTCACAGAGTATGGATTCTAGTCCTCATCATCTAAGGATCATTTTATCAAATGTCAATGAAAATGTGACGGTAGCTTTCAGAAATGATGTCTTAAAGGTTTTGCACTAAGTGACCCCTAGATTCCAATTGTAAATATATAGGCCGATGAACACAAAAAAAAATCATCAAATTCTGGCAAACAGTTTCTGGAGAAAAGTCAAAATAGGACTTTTTACTGACAATGAAGTGCAATGATGGAGAATAGGCAATTGCTATTTGTGACTCAGTTGACCTCAAAATGTAAAATGTTCCAAAAGTAACTACCAACAGTAGTACCAAGCATTACGGTAATATACTTAATCAAAACTGCTACATACTATTTTGTATATATATATATATATATATCATACAATGAAACACATAAGGGAGATAACTACAGTTGCAATAGTTTACCTTCAATTGTGCTTTTGTGTTGAACTCTCCTATAATCCTATAAAAGGTAATCCTGGGAGAGTAAAATAAAAACAAATGTGAAGAAGGAAGACATGTTTTTTGGGTGGTTTTTTTTAAGAATCCTCATGGGTTTAATGATAATGGAACATGTACAATACAACATCAAAATGTATAGGTTGCATTTCGATCCTTAACTCATTCACCCCTAAAGACACATTTGAACTCTTCCAATGCAAAGGTTGGAACAGTTCATTATAAAATTTCAGGGGTGAATGAGTTAAATATAACCAAGTACATCAGATAGGTCATTTTTTTCCGTTTTTTATTGGAAGTTCACAATTATTCAATTTTCAAAGGGAGGAAATTCATGGGGATAAAATTCTGACTTCATCTAACACACATTTTTAGCTACAAAACATTTTCTGTAAAAGTGCAAAAAATTAATACATGTAGTAGTCATTGCAGACTAATTGAAGAAGTATTCTTAATCAGCTGTCACTATAACGTTGCCTTTTCAATATCAATGTATCACTAATTCAAAATGATTGACAAAAAAATCATTGCATTGCTTTACACAATAGAAATTAAAACATGAAAAAAATGCCAGGATGACAACTACTTTTAATGAAAATGTTATTTAGATTTGTCCACCCCGTACCAAGCTATCTGTTTCTTATGAAGCGAACCAATAAACGTCACCATTACCGATAAACACAAAATTTGCATGACAGTCGGACATGTATACAAGGCTATAAAATAAGTAAACGACATTAGCATTTGGATGACATTATTACGAAAGTGCTGTCGTCATTTCACCGTGCATGTCATGGCTGTCAGACATGAAGAGAACCAAAAACCTCTTAATCATCCAACGCACAATAACACAAGAGAATTTGGAATTCTATTCGAATGAGAGAAAAAAATAACAATAATTTCCCTTCGAACGCCTTCCATTTCAAAATGGCAGATGGTACAAGTAATGAGTGACAATTATTTTTTCGAGATGTCGTGAAATGGATGCACACTACCCATGCATTTATGTTTATATGTTACGACGTACGGATTGAAAGGACGCCTGCTACCTAGCCAGGGGTGTTCAATGTATAAGGGGGACATTTGCATCCACTTGCATGCAATCCCACAATTCTGCGTAGCTGATACACCATAATCAATGTTTAACATTTTCAGTAAAGAGTGAAAAAATTGCAGGACTGCCCAATAAGGCAAAGGTTTCGGGGCAGTAAAACATCTTTGATGGGCACAAAACGTCACCAACAGGCTAAGGGCCAGTGACAAATTTGTGTTGTGATAATTTCGACCAGAGGGAATACTTTTTGGGGTAACATAACAAGATAAAGCATAATTAAGACCAATTTCAATGTTTTTGTCGATCAGTAAGGCTTGAAATAACTGGTAGAATGTTTAACACACGAACAGTCATAAGTTTCATGTTTCCCTTCACACAACAAATGCATAATTTGATCAAATTGAGTTCAATTATATACCATGCATGCTACTAGTTTTCCCCAATCTAAAAGATCAATCCCTTTACCTTTATCTCGCATACTTACTATTGGTATCTCTTTAATATAGCATAAGAACTTTTAAATCAAATATTTTCTGAACTAAACAGAAACGCATAACTACGTCACTAACAACTGTTTATTGCTCAAGTAAAACAAGAGGCACAGAGGGCCTGTATGAGTTGCTCAACTGTTTCTTCTGTTACATGAGACTGACATATAGGTAACTTCAGACCAAATTTGGTAACTAGAACACAAGACATTTAAACATCTCTTAAACGCTTCACGATATTGTTGTTCTAAATTTGAAATTTGAATTTTAAAGCTTTTAACCCACATTGACCTTTGACTCCAGCTAGCACTTGAAGTTGACCTTTGACCTCATTACTGTAATACCCCACCCCACCCACCCCTAACTTAGTATAATAAGCTATTTCTTAGCTTTTCTAGAGCCGACCGTGAGTCAAGAACCTTTTTCTCTCAATTCTCATGCTTCTTTGTAAACTCTTTGGAGTTTAGCTTCCTAGAATTTTACATAAATCTAAATTAATTACATGTAGATTACAGTTTTATTGAATAGCTCTTAAAGATCACGAAATGATATATCAAAGTTTTACTTTATACACAAACAATGTACATATTAAACATGTCGAAACGTTTCAAGACCAACTGGTCCCTTTGTCAAGTTAATGAACTTCCATAGCTCCTTAAGGTTTTTACTTTATACCCAAACAATGTACATATTAAACATGTCGTAACGTTTCAAGACCGACTGGTCCCTTTGTCAAGCTAATGAACTTCCATAGCTCCTTAAGATGTGGAATGAAAAGTTATGAAATATCAAAGTTTTACTTTATACCCAAACAATGTACATATTATAAACATGTCGTAACGTTTCAAGACTGACTGGTCACTTTGTCTAGCTAATAAACTTCCATAGCTTGACGACGGGACCAGTCAGTCTTGAAACATTGCGACACGTTTAATACGTACATTGTTTGGGTATAAAGTAAAACTTTGATATTACTAATATCAAAACTGATGAATCTTATTGTAATCATTGTGTGTTCCTTTAAAGCTATAACTTAAAACGTATAAACAGAGAAACTGCCTGTTTGAGTGTAATTGGATGTACATGTACAAAGCGCAATGTTGTTATTCCAGATACTGACTCGAGTTTATAATGTTCTGATCCGATTGGTCTGGTGATCCTTTGTAATGACTTTAGACACCGGTAATGAAGCATTTATTATGATTAAGTACAGTTGTGACCCGAGCCTCATCCAAATCTGACCGCTCAACTGACCAGTACAACACTCGAGCCGACTGGAATTGAGAGACGAATGTTCAATTGTAATCAATGGTCAGTTGCGGTCAATCATTGGTTAATTATGATGAATGACATGCAGTTGTGTGTATGACCACGCCATGATTACCATTCTTTAAACATCCCAGAATTTGAATATTTCTGGGTGACCGGTAATGGGATGATGATCAGCTATATTTGTGTCCCCCAGGTCAAGTTTCCATGGTTTCCTGGTCAGAAATCAGTGATATTTGGATAACCCAGACAGGATGATAAATTTTGCATGTGGTTTTAGAGTGAGTTCAGCCATTTGGACCAATGACTCTTGGCTTTAGTGACACAACCCATTCTGTCCAATAGGAAAGCAAACTGTTCCAAATCAGTCGCTCGTCCATAATACCCAGTAGATAGATATGCTCATACTCATTCCTTTTTGTCCATTTTGGTATTTCTACATAAGACAAAGACCAAATATAGGTTTTCAGTCCATTTCTTTATGTACAGATGATTGACATTAATATCACCTTAGATAATTTGATTGAATAGGCATGCACCCAACCCTTTGGTGTATTTTGTTTTTTCTTATGGTTTCAGTTGTAAGTGCAACCAGATAGACCATTGTAGGATGTTTACCTAAACATAAAAATTTAAGAAATATTTTTAAAACAGCCGATTACATCGTTTGCAGGTACTTATTTTAACAGCAATCATATATACGATAACCACTGAATATAAACATGTATTCCAGCGAACTTAAAAGATCATTAGCCTTAGCCTAAATGCTGAATTAAAATGATGTTCAGAAATATGGCTGCATAAATACAAACATGTTTAAAGTAATATATATAATAATGCTGAAAAATGTTACAATAAACGTTATCGCCTTAGAAGTCACCTGCTAATACTTATTGCGTTCTGGTTGTCATACTTTTGTATTTTATTTATATAACTTACATGAACTGAAAAGTAGAACACAAGAAATGATGGTGAAATACACAGCAAAGGTAATGTTTAATGGCAAAGTAAGAAAAAATTTAAATAAATTAAACTTTCTCAAATGTATTGTATGAAGCCTTTTCCCCAATGGGTTCTCTGCTCACAAATGAATTAAATGTAATTTCATTTACTTTTTTATCATCATACAAAATATATTATCATGCACTAATTGGACAATCAATAATCATTCTGAAAACAATATGCAAATATCTTTCTTGAAAATTGTTTAATCAATTTAAAATGAAAACTCATGTGCTCGCAACATCTGCTAATAACGAATGTCAAATAATTTTAATTTCAGAAACTCTGAGGGTGTTATTTGATTCCCAAAAGAAATTTCATTTCTTTGTTAACGAAATAGACTTTGTTAATTACAAATTGTGTAATGTTTGTATAACAAATATTATTCTTTCGAATCAACAATCTACCAACGATGTCATTTTAACTATCTGGGGATTTTTTACACCCTTCATCATGCATTCCCATTTTTTAATTACACCATGCATGATGCTGAAGATTATATTTACTATAGAATGTGTCAACTTCTACCGACAGCTGATTCAACATAAAAGTTGTAATTTCAATTTGTTTTTAATACATCCTTTAAATTTTAATCAACTTCGACAATATCTAAAGTTAACGACAATCTCCAACAATTCCCATTGGTATTAATTAAGTGACTGATTACTAAGTCAGTCGACTGAGTAATTGATTACAGTGTTAATTAATTGATTGATGTATTGATATCAATTAACAAATTGGTGTTAATATTGACTTTTATGTACTACAATATAGCAACAAAAAGAAAGCGACTTCTCAAATCAATATCCAACTGAAAATACGATATCATTTTTTTTCTTCAGCAAAATGACTTTCAAACAGCTCTCAAAAAACAAATATTACCTAGTATATGTATACGATCACGGTATAGTAACAGTACATTCCTCTAGCAATTTTAGCTGTACAGAGATTAGATGTTGTAATTGATAATAGACAAAGCTAAAGATCAATTTGAGGAAATATAAAATTGTCTCTAAAAGGACTATTAATTGAATTTTCAAAAGCCGTTAAAAAAAAGGTTAACATGTACGATACATTTTACTGGTATCTTTTATAAGCCATCTATACATGGATATTAGACACAGTGCACTCTATGTGTAATGTTTCCTGCAAAAATATTTTAGTTAGATCATGTGGCATTTTCACTTAATTACAAAAGAAAATGAAATTTAATAAAGTTTGAAAATGTAAGAACTATCTGTACTAGGATTAGACGCCATGAACTGTAGATGCCTTGCACATCGTCGCCTTTTCCCATACTTAACGTGTTAAAACAAAACCAACTTCTGTCATCGCCGTTCATTATAATAAGAGATAAGAAGATTGTCCAATATCTTCGACTACCAAGTCCGGTGCGTTTCCGATCACCCTTAAGATGCCACACTGCTTGCAGGCTTAACGGTTATGATGGATGAAACGTGTCTCTTCTCCGGAGTTTATCCGGTAAATTATTTTTTTCAAATGTGAAAATGGAACTATCTGTCATAGTTTAATACCTGGGTCACCATCACCGTGGAAACGTTTGGATGACCGTAGAAACCCGTCATCAGACGACTTAAGTTGCTGATGAGCAATTCTTAATGAGATATCTGTCGTGAGAGATGGATTACTGGGGATTATACGGACGGGATTATCATCATATTAAGCATAATATCAGACCCCAAGTCTTCTTTTATATTACTAAATGTAATACGAGAATGTTTACCCCCTGGATGTAAATACGGGACTCAGACGGTCCACGATTGATGGGTAGTTTGAATTCCCTATAAAGAACATTGGGTAATCTTGCGATGAGGAACTGTTTTGACAAGTACCATCATTGGAGCTGATTAATAGGAACCGCTAGGCCACTGGACGAAGAGGCGAGGGATGAGAAAAGTTATCTAACAACAGTCAACACTGACACAGGATTCCAATTTAATTTATGGTTATCGGCGGATGTTCTGCTTTCTCTCCCAGTCTTAATTGCCGTTCAAGAGCAAGTGCCGAGGCATCGTGGTCCAATCCCAGATACAGACTTACCCCGAAACTGCTAGCCCCGTAATCTGTAAAAAAGGACTCCGCATTCGATCAAAACTAGAACACGCCTCATCAGAAAGCTTTGGCTAGAAATGGCTGCCGTAATCAGAGGATTTGGTAAATGAGAAGTTAAAGATGAGAAATGTCAAAGTTCGTGTGACATGGGATCAGAAGGTAAGAAAGTAGAAAACACAACACATGACATCATGTAACGAGTTTGTATTATTTCATCATCATGAATCTGCGACCTGAAGCTTACAAGTTTGATAACTCTGCAACACCAGTATGTTCATAAAAATGACCATCAAATCTAACTCAGGTACAGAACATTGTTTATTTCAGAAACAGGGAGATATCCAAGGTGATTGATGGCGAGAGGTTAGAGGACTCCTAAAGTGCTGTCCCTCCCAATGATCGGGAGGGAGCGTAACTCTGTAACGTTTATAACACATCACTTTGGCCTTGTCTAATGAAGAAAATCAACCCATTCTTTTCAATTATTTTTGAGTTACCTTTTTTTTCTGAATCTTTTCACAGAAACAAATTCAATTTTAATTTTCCATATTCTATCAGGCCCCATCAGATTGACTTTTAATGACATCAAACTCTGAATTATAGGGTTTGGGGTACTTTACGCTCAAAAAACACGACATAAGGGTGTTTTAAGTTTAAACAGATAACATACTGCTGCAGAGGACAATATCTTTGTCAGAGTTTTCGAATGGAACAAGGTACCACCACAGAGCCGTACTAAATCCCCAATCAGTGTTCGAGTTGATAGGCTTGATATCTTTAAAACTCATGTAAGTATGTAGTGCAGAATGTATAATGCTCTTTCTAAAAATATCAGTGACCTTGACCTCTGACCTTAAAACCAATCACAAACAAGCACTTTTGGTAAGGAAGCAGCACATGAATTTCGAATTTGATCTGGAACTATAGGCACCCAGGCAAGTTTCAGGAATAACCTCATTTTAAGTTCAAAATAGATTTTCAAATGCCTGGCACCAAGACAGACATGAATGGTTCACCAACTCTAAAATAAACCCTTGATGATTCGTGAGGACCAGTTAATCATCATTGTCGAAGTTTTGATGAAATCCTTCAATTTGAGTTTCTGTTGAAAGTAAATTTTAAACCCGAATATATGATGAGTTCGGCATAAAAGAAATCTATGTATATCATAGGCCTAAACTGAAAGAACAAGTTACTCAGTAATCAGAAAATTGAGACGTCAAATACTGATGAACATAAAGGGAATTTTGGTAGATTAAACTTTGGCACCTTGATCATGCTACCACCAAAAAGAACCTACTTTTTAATATGGTTTAATGGTAGTCCTCAGGATGTATCATTTACATAACAGGTTTGATAACAGGACAAAATACAGGTGCACTGACAAACTGGCAGGAAATGGCAAATACTTTATGCCCCATCCAAATATGTTACGGGGTTGACAGTACATCTTGAAACATATATATTCACCTGTTGGAAATGGGTGGTTTCTTTAACATTTAGGTCCCGAGGTGGAAGATTTGTTTTCCATCATACTGTTATTAAAACACATCCTGAAATTAGCGTCATATCGTGTTTTGTAGTTATATACCAGTTAAAAAGATTAATGAAAATAGCATTATTATCTTTCATTCAAAAATAGAAACTCCTCTGGATAATATTTTATGTACATTAAAATATATTCAATTCACTAAACATTAACCAAATACAATTCCAAGTTTTCAGATTTTAATATCTGCCAAATATTATGTCTATCTTGCGAACGATTCCCAGAAATGGTTTATGTGACGGATATATATATAAGATAAACAAAAAGTATGGATTCAAGATCAACCTCTCTTCTGACAATTATGACCTATATATATTTCCTCAAAAACACATTAACAAATACATTTTTTTCTTTCTGGCAAAAGTCCCTAATAGCTCGCTCACCTTACAGTACAAATTTCTGTTGAAATTTTTTGAACAATTCACCTTACGTCAAATTCATTAACAGAAATTGAATATATGGCAACATTTAGTCGCACTGGTTGTGTTAGTATAGTGGCCCCTCAGCTGGTATTACTAGTGCCCCTTTAACACGCCGAGATACCGTGGGCCGGTGTAGTGGGAGTGAGACGCCAACAACAGGAAAACAAAGAAACACTACAGAGGGTAAATTTTAACCACAATAAAAGGTCGTTCATTTTTGACATTCAAGAAAATGACAATAATGAAAATTGAAATTTTCACCGAAAAGGAAACTGTCTGACAAAGACGAAACTTTCCTATAATGTATGGAGTCAGTGCTGGCTAATCTATAGAGACGGAAAGAGATTATGCAAATGATCTAACACTTTGTCCAAATTGTTCATGAAATATTAAAATACACCCTAATTACTGAAACAATGTTAATCTCCTCACAAGTACCAGACTGCAAGTCTCAAAAATTTAACTATTTCTTCGTAATAGGGAGGCAATTCAAGTTTTTTTCCTGTTCCTGCTGAAATTTACCCCAAAGATGCATACATTTCCAGGTGAGTAAGCTTTAAAACGAGAAGTACAAGTTAATGAAATATTCTGGTAATTTATTATCAATTTCATTAACTAAATGTAGGAAATATTCTCAGATTATTATAAGTTTATATATATATAGTCTGTTCTTTATTTTTTGCTTCATATATATAGATCTCTATTGTTTAAAAATAAACATCAGAAACCAAATATTTAGCCATATTAGATTACGTATATATGATACTGCTGCTTACATCTTATAAATACTCAAAAGTCCTGGGATCAGACGACTGCGACAGAGATATATTGCAAAAAAGGAAATTATAATAAATTCATCAATTTGGAACTCTCTTCCTTGGAGGTAAAAGACGGAGAGTTACGAGACTCTCTAAACCTTCTGTACCTGTCATTTCGAGTTCTTACATAACTGATGCATAACAGGAATGTGTTTATAAGGAGAAGGCTTATGTAGGCTTTACCTTATGCCCCTATCCCTTTGCATATTTTTTGCAATATAATTTGTTGAAATAAAAATGTAAAGACGTTTATTGTACATTATTTCAGACAACTGTGCCATCTTTTTGTCTACTGTGAAGAATGTTTCATGATTATCATGCTACAGTTCACCGTCTAATCTGGATCCTGTTCAATCCAGATTTTTGTCTGAACTAGCCATTATAATATTCAGTTCCGAAAATGGCAATGTATTATTACAATATACTCTCTACAATCCAGAAGTCCTTAATCTGGATCCTGTTCAATCAAGATTTTTGTCTGAACTAGCCATTATAATATTCAGTTCCGAAAATGGCAATGTATTATTACAGTATACTCTCTACAATCCAGAACTCGCAGCAATTTGCGACAGGACAAATTGGGTTCCACATGTGTTCAGTTTGGACCGTTTAGTCACGGGACAAGGAAGGGATGTTGTCTGCATTTTACATCAGTTATGTTAATTAATCCTATGGTCATGTGATATTTGTAATAACATTTTCTCAGAACAACTACCAATCAAATAAAAAATTGGTAATCAACTGTACAAAATTTAGAACTCTCCTTGTATTTTAATTCAATGTTTTAACTGGAAAAGAAAAATTGAATGGCCAAACCAGGATTCGAACCTGTGACCTCCAAACTCTAGACAGATGTAGCAGGTCACTGGTAACTGAAGACTTGCAAGACTCTAAAACCTCTTCATTGGGTATTTATTTAATTGAACACAAATATGGAATGAACAGTCCAAGGTTCAATTGTAGGACTTCAGATTTTTAGACCCAGTTAAATTTCGCTACATTTAAAATAGGAAAACAGAATGATATAGAAGGTAATCTGAGAAATGATCACATTTGAGACTGTGAAATAATATCATCTTCAATTTGTCTTAATTTAGGAGGCACGGTAGTCTAGTGGCAGGACGCCGGGCTCGTGACCGAAGGGTTGCGGGTGCGAGCCACGGCACGGCACTGTGTTGTATCTTTGAGCAAGATACTCAATTTACTCCACTTGTTCCAGTCTACTCAGCTGTAAATGAGGACGTGGTTGGGCAGTGCTAGAATTGTTGAATGCTAGCTGTCAGCGCTGAAATGGCAGTTCCGGCTGTATGCCCCCCCAGGGAGTTGAGAAAGATATTGGCTGGTTACAAAGGCCCTATAACCTCGGATAATAATTTGTGAACCACTTTGAGACAACCTACGAACTAGGTTGTGATCAAGCGATATATAAGAACTTCAAATTATTATTATTATTAATAATTCTGATCATTTCTCATCAATCAGGATACCCCTTCATATCAGCATCAATCTTTTTTATCTATGTCTAAAATTTGTAAATAATCTTGAACTAATAAGCAGGAATAGTGGAATAAATCTACCAAACACTGATTATCAAATTCATTAATTAATAGAAAATTTCCCATTCATCCTATCTGTGTAAAAGTTGTAAATATAGTTTACAATACAGTTGTAATACAGACAACTATCGTCTGATAAATCCCACGTCTCTCCGTGGCGAGACTCGGTGATGAAAACTAAACACTTGAAGTCTTTACTAGACACTGGTAAAAGACAAAGAGCACTCATTGACTACATAGCAATGTTTATAGAACACTCCAATCCAGAAACCAACATTTGAACCATACTTTTCAACGAAATATTGGAGCCTATATTTCAGCCTCGTGTTGTGTTTGTGGTGCTACAATGCCTCTGCTAATTGGCACGTTAAATGTGTTTTGAGCATTCAATCGGAAACAATTTCACAACCAAGCCCCAAAATGGTTGTGTTTCCAAGACAAGTATTCAAACCCCGGAAACCATTAGCCTGTGAGCTGTACAATTAAATCGTCCACTTTGCCAGCAGGACTTGGGGACTCGAGAGATAGCAAGGCTTCAACAGATATGTACCTTTCATCCCGTGTGACACCGATCGGCAGGAAACAAAGTAACATATTTTTTTTTCAAAAGCACCGTGCTGTACATTAATTACCATGGGGGCTTTGAAGCAGGGAGAACGTCCTGCATCGTCAATTAATGTGACGTAAACGTCCAGCGTATGTATCGAGTGAACAGTGCACTCAACAACAAAATCGTACTACCGATTTAATACTGCCTATGGTTTATTTTCACTGCATTACAGACAGTGTCAGATTCGGATGTTAGCTGCTCTATCCGTTTCCAAGATAAGAGAAATACACATTAAGAATTCCCTGCATTTTATATCCGATTTCAAGTGCTTTCAAAGGGTTTTCCATGTAAATTTAACAAAGCATATTACTGACACTATCACAATACAAACGCATACGCGGAGTGGGCGTAGTCCTCCTCGCAAAGGCAGCGAACAAAATAGATATTAGTCTAATCTAAATTTAGACCTTGTGTTAGAAACTTTATTAAAGCTATAGCATAACACAGCATCATGAGTTATCATAAAAAAGAAGTTTCAATCGCGGCTGTATCATTTTTTATTTGGCGTTTTAATCTCCCTTGCATATATGTAACAGTTACTTTTTTCATGCCTCATGTAAGGGTCGAATATATATATGGGGCCTCTCGATTTACTAGTCTTATGCTCGCAGAATGAGCTGAGGAGAAATTCTACCATGCCGATTCGGTAAGGAGGCAGCTAGAATTTTACACAGGTAACATATACTCTCTCTTCAAGCAAGTTTATGGTAAAAGGAAAAGATGAATTACTTCAATATTTATTTTCAGTCTGAGATATTAACCAAAATTTCTATCGCCAAACATAAATCTATATAGTCCTCAACCTCCAGGTGAAAAATGGACAAAGGGCCATAACTCTTTATATTGATAGGCCAAAGACCTGATTCAGTACCCGACACTGCATTATCCCAGTAGGTATACTCCTGCACAATATTTGGCAACAGTAGTCGACCGTGTTTACCTGATATGTCGGGGACAAAATGACATAAGGACAAAAGGATTGCAAGTCATGCAAATCCCCTCTAGTAGTACCACTGGGTAATGACTTTGAAATGATTAACTGAAGGTCATAACCAGCCAGAGCCAGTAATCGCTCCATCCTTGGATTGGTTTGTTTGTTTGTTTGGGTTTTACGTCCTATTAACAGCTATGGTCATTTAAGGACGTGCCAGGTTTCAGTGGTGGTGGAGGAAAGCCAGAGTTCCCGGAGAAAAACCATTGACCTAAGGTGATCAGTACCTGGCAACTGCCTCACATAGGTCTCGAACCCGCGACCGAGTGGTAGAGGGCTAGTGGTAGCAGATTGTCAAGACGCCTTAAATACTTGGCCACTGCGGCCCCATCCTTGGAGATTCGTCCCTTACTCAAAGAAGAAGTCAAGGTCAGGGAGAAATTACCTACAACTAAATAACTGCAGGTAAGGTCAAAGAGCACAAGCTATTATAAAAGGAATACACTGCTTTTATCTTTTGTAACAAATTTACACAAGACAGAGGAGTGAACCTGGACATTTATAATAAAATAAAAGATTGTCAGAAATGTTTTGTTAAACAGACGACCTACAGGACAAACTGTGCGTAGAATCAAAGAAAGAACCAGAAGAAAGTACAAAATAAAGAGAGGGTCATCATCACATCAGAGATAACATATTCCTTGGTTTGACTGTATCCGAACGATAACTCCAGAACAAGGAATGAGTTTTCTATCATACGGAGTTGATTAACATGATAACTACATCTGTATAGTCATCAATACTACATCGAATCTGAATATTCAAACCTCTTGTTGTTTCTATTTCCTGGTCTAGAGATATCGGGGCTTCGAAATCACTCGAGATGAGGAACGAACACATTGGGAGCTATCAACCAAATTGCCTCATTTCTGAGCGCGGGTCAGAGATTGACCTTTTGACCTAATGACTCTGCACAAGAGCGTGTTCAGGCCACGGCCCGTCTAACGACCGACGGCCATTAGTGAAGTGGACATAACATGGGCCGAAAACATAACAGCCAAAACACCATTGCATGTCATTAATATAGGATTTCATGAATTATCAATACCTAAAATTGATTTCTGTAATATGCGGCAACTGCCCATCATAAAATCTTTGGGAAGTGACCCATCTTCGCGGAAGGATGACTCGGGGTCAGAGCCGTTAGTTTTATAATGAGGCCTGAATCAGCCAGGATGATTAAGACAAGTGGAGTGTCCGTTCCGTACAAAGGACAACACTACAGTCAGCTTTTTATACCATCTGATTATGTATTATACCAGTAACTTGGTTTTATTATGCATAATGTCTATAATTAAATATATAAAGAATAGCCTTAATGTCTTTCCTAATCAAAATAAGGTCATTAGCCAGATGAATATGAGGGGGCCATTCTAGATAAGATATTGATGAGCTATTATTACATGCTTTGAAGATAATTAATGTTAAAATAAAGACTACTCATTTCTGGGCGAATTTTAACCATTTATTCTGATTTGTTTTGTAATAAAAGGAGCATATCTCATCAAAAACATTGTTTTCTTCAGTCTCTTAAATTCACAGTTTGTATTGATACACAATTGTTTAACATATAAAGCATAAGAAACTACAAAAGTATGAGACCTGAGTTTGTACATTTTGGTATCTTAACTCGTTATAAAGTCTAGTGACAGCCTCGCAGTGTTGCATGCTTGTTTTTTGTTTTTTTTAATGTCCTATAAACATTTAAGGTCATTTAAGGACGTGCCTCCATGTGTTTTGTGTGAGCGTGCAAGTGTGTATGTATGCTTGAGACAGGGTATGTTGGTGTACTTATAATATCAGACATTCGGAAACCTAAGACATTTACAAATGCCTAGGTTATATAGCCCAGACTAATTAGCAGTAATTTTTATATTAAGTTTTAATAATTGCAATTTATTAATGAATATATTTCCCTAACAATTTAAAATTGATTGATATGGATTTTTTAATTTGAATACTTTTTATTTCCAAAGGATTTTTTTTTTCATAGAATTAGAAAATATCATCATTTTTAAACAAAACTGGAACATTAAAACCCCTTGAATATTTTTGTGATAAATCTAACCCTGTAGGTCTACCAATGGTTGAACTCCTCCTTGCTGTGCTTCATTTTCTGTATACATGTACAAGCACATTAAATGTACAATATACCTACATTTCCCTCGGCTTGTATCCATAGAAACAATTAAAGATATAAGTCACACATAGCAACACCTAATGATAATGTATCATTGTAATTAATACAAAAGAAAGTTTATCCAATTCTTCAGGTGCTATTACTCATCACAAGTTAGCGGATCAAATTTTCCGGGCTGTTCTTGTTGAATTATTGCAGCTGGGTTCACAGATAATAATTAATGAAGAAGTTTGGAAGAATTAACTTAAATGTAACAGTTTGGAACATGATAACGAACTCTGATTTTGAAATTGATACGGTTCAATGTAGGGGAGATAGTTGTACTACACAGCATACATACAATTAATGACACCTCAAGCAAAAAGAAAAATCATGATTATTAAAACCAAAATTAAACTATGTCTGTCGTTGTATTCAAAGTCATCATTCTTCGATATTATACAGTATGGTTTGGTTTTATTTTGTTAAATGTCCTATCAACAGCTAAGGTCATTTAAGGACGTGCCTCCATGTGTGTAAATTAAGCGTGCATGTGAGCATGCATGCTGGAATATTATTCAGTAAAATACTTGTATTTCTACACTTTTTGACGTCACCTGATCTTAAAGCTCAATTGACCTAGCTATTGCTATCCGTCTTCGTACGTCGTCATGCATCGTCCGTCGTCCGTTAACATTTTACATTTTCAACTTCAGCTGAAATACTGGCAAAAGGATTGCATTAATATTTCATGGGAAGGTTACTGACATCTCCCTGATCATGTGTTGTTATTTTTCAGGTCAATCAGAATTCCAATATGGATGACACGGCCGCCATTTTGAAAAACTATTTCAAACTTAAAGTCAAGTTCTGCTAGGCCGATTGAACTGAAACTTTGTAGGAATGATCGACTCATGGTCTTGACAAAGTGTGGTTATTTTTCGGGTCGATCATAAATCCAATATGGCCGACACGGTCGCAATTTTGAAAAACTATTTCAAACTTAAAGTCAAGTTCTGCTATAGGCCGATTGAACTGAAACTTAATAGGAATGATCAACTCATGGTCCTGACAAAGTGTTATTATTTTTCGGGTCGATAAGAAATCCAATATGGCCGACACGGCCGCCATTTTGAAAAACTATTTAAAACTTAAAGTCATAAGTTCTGCTGGACCGATTGAACTGAAACTTGGTAGGAATGATTGACTTATGGTCCTGACAAAATGTCGTAATTTGTTGGGTCGATCAGAAATCCAACATGGCTGCCACTGCACTGCCATATTGAATAACTATTTCAAACTTAAAGTCAAGTTCTAATCGGCCGATTTAACTGAAACTCGGTGTAGGAATGATCAACTCATGGTCCTGACAAACTTAAGGTAACGTTATACTTAACTATTTTTTACTAAAATTGGTACATATTTCAACAAAACAAAAAATACTGTAGTAGTCAGGTGACTGTTAAGGCCCATGGGCCTTTTGTTTATAAAAAATATACATAAACTAAAAACTGACAACTGTTCTATAACTAAATTACTAACAGAACACCAACTATGTCTGTAACTGACGGAGCCGGGGTGTAACAGATTTGGGACACCAGTCCGTTACTTTTTATGATTGTGATCATGCAAATGGCCAATGTAGTCGTCCCTGCACATGGCCACACGTTCACACTCACCGATATCGTTACAACATGCACATGTCATCAACAAAGGCTGTTGTTCTTAAAGCCATTTTTGTGTATTCCCCAAACCATTTGCCCCAGCCACGGCCTATAAAAATGATGACAGCAGAGAACGTAGTCTTTCAAACACCGCATAAACGTCTGGTCGTCCCAAAGGTAGCGCCAGTCCGCATTCACGGGGGACACATTCTCCCTATCGGGGACTTGCTCTGTTTCAAAGCTTTATCAAACATGTCTAGATTTCTCATTGCTCTGGAGAAAACTACCCAATTAAGGAAAGAAATGTTTCAAGTTTGGTCAATTACCACGAGAAACAGACAGTATTGGTGAGACAAGGTTTTGAGACAGAAGACAATGGCATCTGGTTGACATGTTGTCAGTTAGCCAAAACAGCATTGCACAGCAATTTTCAAAATAAGTGGATTTTTTTCAACATTTTTTTTAATCATGCAAGGTGCTTGTGCACTTTTAAACTGATTCTGGCACCAAAGAATGTTGTCTCTTGTCTAACTTTTTTTTAGATTTTGCTTCAGAATGTTTTGTGGTAAATTAAAACTTCCTAGAAATTCAAATGATGAATTTCTCCATTAGACAGCAGTGGACATACATCATTAAAAGCAACATCCACATGGGTGAAAAGCAAAATGTTTTTGGTTGTAATTTCTTTTATCGCACACGACTTTCTTAAATCTCAATGATCTTCTAAGAACAAGAACGTGAAATCACTCCTGTGTACATTTTCAATTTAAAACAAGGTTACCGCGAGCGGTATATAATACGCCCGTCACACATTGAATGAGCAGTTGTTTGTATGATTGAAATATATGAAGTATTTGTGAGTAATTGATATTAAAAGAGAAATCATTCAACATCAATCATAGATCAATGAGTGCAATACAACATCATGGAACGCATGCATCGCATTAATGAAACCAAGGGTAATAACTCCAGTAATTACGGTCGGATAATGGCGGTTATCAAACTTGTCCGTGGTTTCATGGTAATTAACCTTGTTGTGAAGTTTGAAGTTAATCCGTTAATAATTACTCGAGATATCGAGCGGACACTGTTTCGGCAAGTCCATAAAGGGGCATAACTCCAGAAATTATGGTCGGATAATGGCGGTTATCGAACTTGTCTGAGGTTTCATGGTAATTAACCTTGTTGTGAAGTTTGAAATTAATCCGTAAATAATTACTCGAGATGTCGAGCGGACACCGTTTCGGCAAGTCCATAAAGGGGCATAACTCCAGAAATTATGGTCGGATAATGGCCGTTATCGAACTTGTCCGAGGTTTCATGGTAATTAACCTTGTTGTGAAGTTTGAAGTTAATCCGTTAATAATTACTCGAGATATCGAGCGGACATCGTTTGCCCGCCCACCCGCCCGCCCGCTCACGTGATAACATAATACGTCCCCGTCTTCGACGGGCGTATAAAAAATTATACAATGAAAGGAATTGAAACTATAGCAAACCTGATGGATAGGACCTTCTAGTAAACCTAGCCCGGGGAATACCGACCCAGCTGTTACTGGTAGCTATATCAAATCTACGAGGATTTACAACCAGACAGTTTGTAATAAACATCAAACCTGAGGCAAGCTCTGTAGACTTTGGCAGGAAAATTAAGTCCAATTTCCCACCTAGGAGACCTGATAACAATCTTATTCTTCGTCGGGAACTTTTTTTTTGCATGAAATTATCATCAAACTTCCTCAGACAATGTACAACAGTATTACAAGTTGGCAGACACACATCTTCAAGGTTCTTGAAGGTTTTTTTTTATATGGAAAGTACTGTGAGACTATGACCATGGATCTTAAGCATCTGATCCTTACGTATGTAATTTTTTCCTTTCTTGTTAGACAAGTTTTGTACAAAATTTGTTTGCATCTGTTGATTACATTTTGAGAGAAATAAACTTCAGTGAACCGATCTTGACGCTTAGCCATATAGATAGGTCTTCCATTCATCTTGATGAATAACTGTAATATGAAAACCAGATACATCGTCACAACAAATGAAGATTTAAAATCAACGAATCGGCTGGAAGTTGGTGAGTGATTAAGGTATCTGACCATCAAATAATAACCTTCACATCTTTTCATGGTCACAAGAGTTGACATAGCAACATTGCATTGCAGAAGTGGTTAAGGCGTCTGGCATTCTGCTACCACTAGCCCTTCACCACTGGGTAGCGGGTTTGAGACCTACGTAGGGCAGTCACCAGGTACTGCCGTTGGTCTTATAGAATTCCTTAAAGGAATGCCATTGGTCTTACACACAATGCTGTCTTATATAATGCCATTTGTCTTAAAGGAATGCCATTAGCTTTACACACAATGCTGTCTTATAGAATGCCAGTTGTCTTATAGAAATGCCATTTGTCTTACACACAATGCTGTCTCATAGAATGCCAGTTGTCTTAAAGGAATGCCATTGGTCTTACACACAATACTGTCTTATAAAATACCAGTTGTCTTAAAGGAATGCCATTGGTCTTACACACAATGCTGTCTTATAGAATGCCAGTTGTCTTATAGAAATGCAATTGGTCTTACAATACCATGCTGTCTTACAGAATGCCAGTTGTCTTAAAGGAATGCCATGGTCTTACAAACAATGCTGTCTTATAGAATGCCAGTTGTCTTATAGAAATGCCAGTTGTCTTACAGGAATGCCATTGGTCTTACAATACCATGATGTCTTATAGAATGCCAGTTGTCTTAAAGGAATGCCATTCGTCTTACATACCATGCTGTCTGATAGAATGTCAGTTGTCCTACACACAATGCTGTCTTATAGAAATGCCATTTGTCTTACACACATACTGTCTTAAAGAATGCCAGTTGTCTTAAAGGAATGCCAGTTGTCTTACATACCATGCTGTCTTATAGAATGCCAGTTGTCTTAAAGGAATGCCAGTTGTCTTACATACCATGCTGTCTGATNGTCTTACATACCACTCTGTCTTATAGAAGGCCAGTTGTCTTATAGAAATGCCACTGGTCTTACACATCATGCTGTCTGATAGAATGCCAGTTGTCTTACACACAACACTGTCTTATAGAAATGCCATTTGTCTTACACACATACTGTCTTAAAGAATGCCAGTTGTCTTACAGAAATGCCATTAGTCTTACACACAATGCTGTCTTATAGAATGTCAGTTGTCTTACAGAAATGCCATTCATCTTACACATCATGATGTCTTATAGAATACCAGTTGTCTTATAGAAATACCATTGGTCATACATACCACTCTGTCTTATAGAAGGCCAGTTGTCTTATAGAAAT
>NW_018406672.1:2311240-2348464 GCF_002113885.1 Mizuhopecten yessoensis
ACATTGGTCTTACACAAAATGCTGTCTTATAGAATCCCAGTTGTCTTATAGAAATGCCAGTTGTCTTACAGAAATGCCATTGGTCTTACAATACCATGCTGTCTTATAGAATGCCTGTTGTCTTAAAGGAATGCCATTTGTCTTACATACCATGCTGTCTGATAGAATGTCAGTTGTCTTACACACAATGTTGTCTTATAGAAATGCCATTTGTCTTACACACATGCTGTCTTATAGAATGCCAGTTGTCTTGTAGAAATGCAATTTGTCTTAAACACCATACTGTCTTAAAGAATGCCAGTTGTCCTACAGAAATGCCATTAGTCTTACACACAATGCTGTCTTATAGAATGTCAGTTGTCTTACAGAAATGCCATTCATCTTACACATCATGCTGTCTAATAGAATGCCAGTTGTCTTACACACAATGCTGTCTTATAGCATGCCATTGGTCTTCTAAACAATGCTGTCTTATAGAATGCCTGTTGTCTTATAGAAATGCCATTTGTCTTATACACAATGTTGTCTTACAGAATGCCAGTTGTCTTATAGAAATGCCATTTGTCTTACACACCATGCTGTCTGGTAGAATGCCAGTTGTCTTACACACAATGCTGTCTTATAGAAATGCCATTTGTCTTACACATCATGCTGTCTTATAGAAATGCCATTTGTCTTGCACACAATCCTTTCTGATAGAATGCCATTTGTCTTACACACAATACTATCTGATAGAATGCCATTTGTTTTACACACAATGCTGTTTTATAGAATGCCAGTTGTCTTACACACAATGCTGTCTTATAGAATGCTAGTTGTCTTACACACAATGCTGTCTTATNACCATCGGTCTTACACACAATGCTGTCTTATAGAATGCCAGTTGTCTTACACCCAATCCTGTCTTATAAAAATGCCAGTTGTCTTCTAGACAATGCGGTCTTATAGACACAATGCTGTCTTATAGAATGTCAGTTGCCTTACAGAAATGCCATTCATCTTACACATCATGCTGTCTAATAGAATGCCAGTGGTCTTGCACACAATGCTGTCTTATAGAAATGTCATTGGTCTTACACACAATGCTGTCTTACAGAATGCCAGTTGTCTTATAGAATGCCAGTTGTCCTATAGAAATGCAATTTGTCTTATACACCATGCTGTCTAATAGCCTGCCAGTTGTCTTGCACACAATGCTGTCTTATAGAAATGCCATTGGCCTTACACACAATGCTGTCTTATAAAATGCTAGTTGTCTTACACAAAATGCTGTCTTTTAGAATGCCAGTTGTCTTATAGAATGCCAGTTGTCCTATAGAAATGCAATTTGTCTTATAAACCATGCTGTCTAATAGAATGACAGTTGTCTTGCACACAATGCTGTCTTATAGAAATGCCATTTGTCTTACACATGATGCTGTCTTATAGAAACGCCATTTGTCTTGCACACAATCCTTTCTGATAGAATGCCATTTGTTTTACACACAATGCTGTTTTATAGAAATGCCATTTGTCTTCTACACAATGCTGTCTTATAGCATGCCTGCTGTCTTATAGAAATGCCATTTGTCTTCTACACAATGCTGTCTTCTTATAGAATGCCTGTTGTCTTATAGAAATGCCATTTGTCTTCTACACAATGCTGTCTGATAGAATGCCAACACAATGCTGTCTTATAGAATGTCAGTTGCCTTACAGAAATGCCATTCATCTTACACAACATGATGTCTTATAGAATACCAGTTGTCTTATAGAAATGCCACTGGTCTTACACATCCTCCTGTCTCATATAATGCCAGTTGTCTTTCTCACAATACTGTCTTATAGAAATGCCATTGGTCTTACACGCCACTCTTTCTTATAGAAGGCCAGTTGTCTTATAGAAATGCCATCGGTCTTACACACAATGCTGTCTTATAGAAATGCCATTTGTCTTATACACCATGCTGTCTAATAGCCTGCCAGTTGTCTTGCACACAATGCTGTCTTATAGAAATGTCATTGGTCTTACACACAATGCTGTCTTATATAAGGCCAGTTGTCTAATAGAATTGCTATTTGTCTTACACACAATGCTGTCTTATAAAATGCTAGTTGTCTTACACAAAATGCTGTCTTTTAGAATGCCAGTTGTCTTATAGACATGCCATTTGTCTTATACACCATGCTGTCTAATAGCCTGCCAGTTGTCTTGCACACAATGCTGTCTTATAGAAATGTCATTGGTCTTACACACAATGCTGTCTTATAAAATGCTAGTTGTCTTACACAAAATGCTGTCTTTTAGAATGCCAGTTGTCTTATAGACATGCCATTTGTCTTATACACCATGCTGTCTAATAGAATGCCAGATGTCTTACACACAATCCTGTCTTATAAAAATGCCAGTTGTCTTCTAGACAATGCGGTCTTATAGACACAATGCTGTCTTATAGAATGCTAGTTGTCTTGCACACAATACTGTCTTATAGAATGCTAGTTGTCTTACTCACAATGCTGTCTTATAGAATGCCTGCTGTCTTATAGAAATGCCATTTGTCTTGCACACAATCCTTTCTGATAGAATGCCATTTGTTTTACACACAATGCTGTTTTATAGAAATGCCATTTGTCTTATACACCATGCTGTCTAATAGAATGCCAGATGTCTTACACACAATCCTGTCTTATAAACACAATGCTGTCTTATAGAATGCTTGCTGTCTTATAGAAATGCCATGTCTTATACACAATGCTGTCTTACAGAATGCCAGTTGTCTTATAGAAATGCAATTTTTTCTGACACACCATGCTGTCTAATAGAAAGCCAGTTGTCTTACACACAATGCTGACTTATAGAATGCTAGTTGTCTTACACACAATGCTGTCTAATAGAATGCCAGTGGTCTTGCACACAATGCTGTCTTATAGAAATGCCATTGGTCTTAAAATACCATGCTGTCTTATAGAATGCCAGTTGTCTTACGCACAATGCTGTCTTATAGAATGCCTGCTGTCTTATAGAAATGCCATTGGTCTTAAAATACCATGCTGTCTTATAGAATGCCAGTTGTCCTATAGAAATGCAATTTGTCTTATAAACCATGCTGTCTAATAGAATGACAGTTGTCTTGCACACAATGCTGTCTTATAGAAATGCCATTTGTCTTGCACATCATCCTGTCTGATAGAATGCCAGTTGTCCTATAGAAATGCAATTTGTCTTATAAACCATGCTGTCTAATAGAATGACAGTTGTCTTGCACACAATGCTGTCTTATAGAAATGCCATTTGTCTTACACATCATGATTTCTTACAGAATGCCAGTTGTCTTATAGAATGCCAGTTGTCCTATAGAAATGCAATTTGTCTTATAAACCATGCTGTCTAATAGAATGACAGTTGTCTTGCACACAATGCTGTCTTATAGAAATGCCATTTGTCTTCTACACAATGCTGTCTGATAGAATGCCAACACAATGCTGTCTTATAGAATGCTAGTTGTCTTGCACACAATACTGTCTTATAGAATGCTAGTTGTCTTACTCACAATGCTGTCTTATAGAATGCCCGTTGTCTTATAGAAATGCCATTGGTCTTAAAATACCATGCTGTCTTATAGAATGCCAGTTGTCCTATAGAAATGCAATTTGTCTTATACACCATCTTACACAAAATGCTGTCTTATAGAATGCCAGTTGTCTTATAGCAATGCCATTGGTCTTACACATCATGCTGTCTAATAGAATGCCAGATGTCTTACACACAATCCTGTCTTATAGAAATACCATTTGTCTTCTACACAATGCTGTCTGATAGAATGCCATTGGTCTTACACACAATGCTGTCTTATAGCATGCCTGCTGTCTTATAGAAATGCCATTGGCCTTACACACAATGCTGTCGTATAGAATGCCAGGTGTCTTATAGAAATGCCATTGGTCTTACACGCCACTCTTTCTTATAGAAGGCCAGTTGTCTTATAGAAATGCCGATTGTCTTACACACAATGCTGTCTTATAGACATGCCATTTGTCTTATACACCATGCTGTCTAATAGCCTGCCAGTTGTCTTGCACACAATGCTGTCTTATAGAAATGCCATTGGTCTTAAAATACCATGCTGTCTTATAGAATGCCAGTTGTCTTATAGACATGCCATTTGTCTTATACACCATGCTGTCTAATAGCCTGCCAGTTGTCTTGCACACAATGCTGTCTTATAGAAATGCCATTGGTCTTACACACAATGCTGTCTTATAGAAATGCCATTTGTCTTACACATGATGCTGTCTTATAGAAACGCCAATTTGTCTTGCACACAATCCTTTCTGATAGAATGCCATTTGTTTTACACACAATGCTGTTTTATAGAAATGCCATTTGTCTTACACACAATACTATCTGATAGAATGCCATTTGTTTTACACACAATGCTGTTTTATAGAATGCCTGCTGTCTTATAGAAATGCCATTTGTCTTGCACACAATCCTTTCTGATAGAATGCCATTTGTCTTACACACAATACTTTCTGATAGAATGCCATTTGTCATACACACAATACTTTCTGATAGAATGCCATTTGTCTTACACACAATACTATCTGATAGAATGCCATTTGTTTTACACACAATGCTGTTTTATAGAAATGCCATTTGTCTTCTACACAATGCTGTCTGATAGAATTCCAGTTGTCTTACACACAATCCTGGCTTATAGAAATGCCATTTGTCTTACACATCATGATTTCTTACAGAATGCCAGTTGTCTTATAGAATGCCAGTTGTCCTATAGAAATGCAATTTGTCTTATACACCATCTTACACAAAATGCTGTCTTATAGAATGCCAGCTGTCTTACAATACCATGCTGTCTTATAGAATGCCAGTGGTCTTATAGAATGCCAGTTGTCTTATAGAAATACCATCGGTCTTACGCACAATGCTGTCTTATAGAATGCCCGTTGTCTTATAGAAATGCCATTGGTCTTAAAATACCATGCTGTCTTATAGAATGCCAGTGGTCTTATAGAATGCCAGTTGTCTTACGCACAATGCTGTCTTATAGAATGCCCGTTGTCTTATAGAAATGCCATTGCTTACACACAATGTTGTCTTATAGAAATGCCATTTGTCTTATACACCATGCTGTCTAATAGCCTGCCAGTTGTCTTGCACACAATGCTGTCTTATAGAAATGCCATTTGTCTTCTACACAATGCTGTCTGATAGAATGCCAGTTGTCTTACACACAATCCTGTCTTATAAAAATGCCAGTTGTCTTCTAGACAATGCGGTCTTATAGAATGCCTGCTGTCTTATAGAAATGCCATTTGTCTTACACACGATGCTGTCTTATAGAAATGCCACTTGTCTTACACACAATCCTTTCTGATAGAATGCCATTTGTCTTACACACAATGCTGTCTGATAGAATGCCATTTGTTTTACACACAATGCTGTCTTATAGAAATGCCAGTTGTATTACACATCATGATGTCTTATAGACTGTTCAGCTGACACCAGTTTTCCCTCTGAAAGGTTAACCAAAAATAGCTCCACAACTCTACAGATCAATGTTCGCGAAATGTCACTACAATATTATCAAAACGTACCTTTTAAAATTCTTTTTTAATACAAAGCCATAATAGTGATGACCTATGCAGGTTTGAAAGGCTTCAGACATTTAAAAACCAGTGGGTTTCCCAAGAGCATAGCGGCTTCAGACAATGATTAAATAAACAATGACTTGTCAGTGCAAACTATTTTAAATCTACTAGACATTGCTGGCAAAGCCAGCGACATCTCAAAGTGCATACTACATACATTGAAACTTCTATATCATAGACCCTCCATAAAAAGCGACAAAATTACTATGGCTAGCTAGTTTTCAAACAGTGCTGGAAGAATCCAATATGACAGATATAACTATAGATTATCTTCGTTGGTAATGTGAACGGCCACAGCTTTACCACAGAATTCTGTATCACATTCGTATTCTGAAGGAATAAAGACGCTTATGTGATGGCGTGCAGACGATGAAAGAGCGATGTCTAGGTCACAAGTGCAGTGTGCAGACCATCGGCAACATAACAGGACAGTAAATCACAGTCGATAGAAAAAGGATCAAAGTTAACATAGACTTTTGAAACCAGTTCTATGTGTAATACAAATTTCTTCAAATTTTTTATTTGAAAAATTGGAGCCATGTCTGTTTCGCTATAGAACAAAATATTGCTAAGACGGCTGTTTTGTCATTCTTATGTAACTGAAAACTATTTTTCTTTCTGGAAATGTAAGAAAAACTTGAAAATAGCAGGTGTTCAGTTTCCTGTTCCTAGAAGTGAAATAACAACAATTAACCCCTTCTGAAGTTTCTAAATTTCCATTCTCGAAAAGAAAATGTCCCAAAGAACTTCACATCAGCATGTTTGATAACAGGATGTTGAATAAAGATAGAAGCTAACAAAAATCGACAAAAAACGGTTCCTTTGTTCAGATTATTATATTGTCGCGTAAAATATTTCTGGTGTAAATATTTTAAAGTCAATCAAGAAATCATACAGAAATATTCCTCAGGTGGTTCCTCAGACTTTACCACGGCCGAGTTTAGGAATCGGATGTTGTTTGAATTCCCAAAAGAGGACAAATTGAAAGTTCTCGGGAGAGACAATAATATCAGATTCAATTTAAACTTAACTAGTTTCCTGGATCCATTGGGAGTCATTTATCTTACTTGAAGCTGTATCCTTCTTCCTTGATTTTGCAATTTCCAATAAAAACCAAGACCGGTGAGTCCTTAAGTCCTAATAGATGTATTGGAAGGTTGATAAATGAAGTATATAAACTGGATTATACTGATCGATAAAATTCCTTTGTGAAATAGAAAATACGATAAAAACATCCAAAGAAGTATGTGTTTATGGTAAAGACGAAACTATTCTATGGTACATAACAGAATCAACTCACAGCCACACAGTTATAACATGTGAATTGATGACAAACACAGAAAAGACCACAATGTATCAAACGTTTAACAGACCATGAATTGAAACGACCTTGATCTAATGATCGACCTGGTCTCAGGACAAAACTAGGTCAACAGAAGAGCATGTACAGATACAGTATAACAATACATTTAAATTTTATGTATTAAGCCAAAAGCAGATGGTCATTGTCTTCAATTTAAATTCAATTGTTAAAAAGGGTTGGGCTCTCACTCTTATGTCGCACTAACATAATCGTTCCATTTTGGCTTTAAATTCTTGGGGAATTTTACCCCCAATCTCTTAAATAGATTATTACTTCACTTTATCTGTAGCCAGTTTTCTCGTGGTAAATTTAACAGATATATTCTCTGGGGTGGCTATGAGTCTAGTCGCTTCTCTGGATGCCTCCAGAGTCTAGTGACTTCTCTTGCCTTCTTCGGAGTCTAGCGTTTCCAATTCATAGTCTTTTATAGCTTCTCCATGGATATTAGGAGTCTAGTCGCTTCTCTGGTACTTTCAGAGTCTAGCTGCTTCTCTTGTTTTCTTTGGAGTCTAGCTCGCGCTCTTTATCAAGCTTCTCTGTGACTTCGCAGAGTCTAGCTTCCGTTAAATCTTTATCAAGCTTCTCTGTGACTTCGTAGAGTCTAGCTTCTGTTAAAATATTTTGAGAATAATTTGTTACTATTAGTAGGTTATAGAGTGAGTAGCCCCTGATACGCCAAATGTTTACAGTAGGTTCTAGTACTTGTTCTTTGCTTGCACATTCATATCTGTGTCTTAAATCAAGTAATAAACAGGTTAACTCTTTCATTGTGTGAAGTTATGTATAAATATATATATATATACAATGTACCATGTACATAGTTTATTATTTCAATAAATCTAATTTTTGAAACATTTATCATTTCTGATGGGCGTCAAGTTTTTCCCTTTACACAAGACGCTTCCCATATTTCATCATTTTTCCTCTCCCTAGTACCCCACCCACACACCTACACCCCTCAGACACCCCACAAAGAGTTTGTTTCCCTCTTTGACAATTTTACCCTTTTATCTCCACCTTCAAAATAATCCTTTCCATTCTCTCTCCTTTCTGAAGATATCTCATCTTCTATCACTCTCTTTAGACTTTCTCGTTTCCCTGTTTTAAGAATTTCTCTCCAAGTACATATTTAGGCCACAACAATTTGAATTTTAGTTCTTTGGGAACCCAAATTTTAAAACAGGAGCGAGCGAGCGATTTTGTTGTTGTTTTTAAATACATATTTCCTTTGTCGACAAAACGCAGGCGAGCGAAATTTTTAAATATTTTTACAAAACTTGTTTCCTATGTACACAGAAGCAGGCGAGCAATACAATTTTTTTTACGTTTTATCTCGGATGGCTGTTTCTTTATGATGTTGTACACTGTAACACATATGACTTTGATAAAAATACTACTTGTATAGCAACACAACTAAATAATCTGTTATGAAATATAAACAATTCTGTTCCAAAAGTGAATGTAATTGCTGTCTTTTTAACAATAATGCAGTTCAAAAAAATTCAACAAGAATATTAAAATAGTATGAAATTTAAATGAAGAAAAAACAATAATCTCGACTTTTGGCACAGTACGGCACATACATTCCACTAATTGGTTTTCATTATTAAATACTTTGTTCATATACAACAAAAAGCATATCAAAACAAAACAATTTATTAAGCATCAGAGCTTTCAAAACAAATAATAATTCCTGTCTGGAATTAATTGTGTTAAACTAAAATAAAAACATAATCTTCTATTCAAGTGAACATTATACAATTATTGACTTTTTCAGGTTAATACGGGTATTTGTCAACCTGAGAAAGGTGATATTCCCCAAGGCTGCAGGTCGAGTGGATATCACCTTTCGAAGGTTGACAAATCCCCGTACGGTATTAACCTGAATGAAGTCAATAATTGTCTCTCACAGTTTCCAATACTAATAATAATTCCTGTCTGGAATTAATAGAGTTAAACTAACATTTCTTTTCTGTTGAACGAGTACAAACACAACTAGACAGACACTTACTAAGTTTAACCATGATCCCTTCATTAGTTTTTGAGAAATGGTGGTAACAAAATTTGTTTACGGACGTACAGCATATTATAAGTAAGTATACTATAATATATTATACGCCCCCCCCCCCTCCCCCTCTTAACACACACGATCAAGACACTCATGTTACAATTTTACGTTTTCCAAACGATTTTGACTTCGCCGCCAAACATCCATGTGATATTAGCACGCTTAATTGTTGGAACTAACTAATATTAAAGCGCAACAAACGCAGTTGTGATGGTGATTGCAGAGTGCAATAACATGTGAACAGGTCAGATAATTATCCGGATTCTTTGGGAAGCGGCCGGTAACAGCGACGTGCGCTCGCAAAACATTATTTATAAATTTCTCAATTATGATTTTTAAGGTGCGGGCGGCCGAAAGATCAAATTGGTGTGGCCTTATACAAAAAAATATATTTATCTATTAAATTTTTTCTTTATATTTTGCATAGGTATTCAATATACATTGAGAATTTTATTTTTAAAATGCAGACTCGTTTTTGTGAGCAAAAACAGGGAGCAGTAAAACAAATTTAATTTCTTCGGAGATGGTAGTGTCAATTTATATACCACACGTCTGAATAGGAAAGGGATGCCGTACAAATTCAATTGTTTTCCTATCCTATATTACTAAAACAATATAAGATGGAATTGGAATATGTCAAATCATCCGAACCAATTACACAGATCAACTAAACACTACACAAAAGAAGTTGGACTGTTTACAGAGCTCTTTCTCCACATCCCCAAGTCTATTAACTCTAGGGCAAGTAGTATATTTATCATATTGGAAGTGATAAGATGATGTTTGCTGAAAGGGATGACATCTTGTGCTGTCCACGTACTTTTAACAATAAATTGGGTTATGTATTAATAACAGGAGTTGTTGATTACTTTCACAGAATCACAATACCAGTAACTGCATATAGGAACCAAGTTAACTAATTCACCCCTGAAATTTCATAATGAACTATTCCAACCCTTGAATTGGAAGAGTTCAAATGTGTCTTCAGGGGTGAACGAGTTACGGATCACTGTACCTCAGACTGCCAAAAAATGTAAATATTAGGGTTGCCAACGGTGAGCCAGTTAACAGGTCACTCGTTCAGTAAACCACGAACCAGTTACTGAAACCAGAATAACCGAACAGTCGGACATTCATTTACCTGATCTCGAGCCCCATTGTTAACCTGGCCTCTAAGGACTACAAATTATCTATCCTTTAGACCCGAATCGGATGTGTTGGTAATGAGAACAATGTTCAGATTGACCATTTATTGTTGTTTTTGTACTCTACAGTAAAGATTGACTAATAGATGCCAACCATACCATGAAAAGCCTGAACAGATTTTAAAACTTACTGAAGCCAGAATGCAAAATTGTTAAATGCCAACTTGCGAGGTTACAAATTTGTCTTGAAGAGTACACACTTGACCTTTTTCAGAGAAATATTAAAAGAGTTGCACCCATCAGTAGATGAGTTTGTTTAATCAAATTGTGTTTCTCAGGAACAATATACAGTGTACCACATATGAGTAGAAATAACTTGTTTTGTATCCTGCTTTATTCTGAACGAATTTGTCCATAAACTGACATGTATGTATTTCCTGCAGGTAGGTGTTGAGAACTTGAAATACGGGAGTAAACTATCGTGCTAATATATACATTTGTATTTCCTAGTGTGTTCAACTTACGTTCTATTCAAACTATTGTACACTTTACATTTAATCACAAAATTTACGATAAAAAAAAAGGACAAAAGTTTCAAGTTCATGTAAGGTCATAGAAAATGAACCTGATTTAAATACCGATCTGTATCAATATAGCTATGAGTGTCCTTAGCGTAAAGGTGTGCAAATGTGTTCGAGGTCTGAGCCAAACTCAATCAACAGTGTCCCCATCAACAGTTATGGACAAAGCGTCTCATATTTGTACTTAGCACCATTTCCTTTAACACCCTTGTCATATATTTTGCCATAAAACAATCATCTGCTAACACAATTTTGTCACCGGATCCTGAAGTAATCAGAGTTCCCATCGAACATGTTGCTAGGCATTAATGTGTGGATCACATTTCGTACTGTATCGGTTGACCGTTTAATGACATCTTTTCCCTCACATATTTCATCATCTCCTCAAATCTCGTAAAATCCCCGGTGGAAAAAAACATCCATTAGAGCGAAGTACGTAAATCTTTCAAGTTGCGTCATATTTTGCGGTCTCGTTACGACTTTAAACATTTCAAAGATATATTTTACATATCGCCATGTCTGTAAGCTGCAAAACTGTCACCCAAATTGTGACTCGTGTTCTACTCAATCTTATTAAAACCACGGACAACGTTAGCGTCAAGTCTCCATTCATCACGGTAAAGGGAGATAATGTCAAAAAGCCTTTCCCTCTGATTGTTTCATTCTGTGAATCACCTCCCACGAGATTTCAAAATTGTTGCAGCTTAATTTAAAACATAGTTTTCTCAAGTCATGTGCTGGCTCCCATGCCAGTGCCTGTTTAAGATAGAAGCAACCCCTTAAATCATAGTTACCATTTCACACTTCCTGTTCAAGATAGAAGCAATTCCTTAG
The DNA here is from genome assembly GCF_002113885.1 of Mizuhopecten yessoensis. NCBI lineage: Eukaryota > Metazoa > Mollusca > Bivalvia > Pectinida > Pectinidae > Mizuhopecten > Mizuhopecten yessoensis. Next base: position 2,322,881 of record NW_018406672.1, read on the forward strand.
ATCATAGTTAACATTTCACACTTCCTGTTAAAGACAGAAGCAATTCCTTAGATCATTTCACACTTCAGATCATAGTTAACATTTCACACTTCCTGTTAAAGACAGAAGCAATTCCTTAGATCATTTCACACTTCAGATCATAGTTAACATTTCACACTTCCTGTTTAAGATAGAAGCAACCCCTTAAATCATAGTTTCCATTTCACACTTCCTGTTCAAGATAGAAGCAATTCCTTAGATCATAGTTAACATTTCACACTTCCTGTTCTAGATACAAGCAATCCCTTAGATCATAGTTAACCTTTCACACTTCCTGTTCAAGATACAAGCAATCCCTTAGATCATAGTTAACATTTCACACTTCCTGTTAAAGACAGAAGCAATTCCTTAGATCATTTCACACTTCAGATCATAGTTAACATTTCACACTTCCTGTTTAAGATAGAAGCAACCCCTTAAATCATAGTTTCCATTTCACACTTCCTGTTCAAGATAGAAGCAACCCCTTAAAACATAGTTACCATTTCACACTTCCTGTTCAATATACAAGCAACCCCTTAAATCATAGTTACCATTTCACACTTCCTGTTCAAGATACAAGCAATCCCTTAAATCATAGTTAACTTTTCACACTTCCTGTTCAAGATACAAGCAATCCCTTAGATCATAGTTAACATTTCACACTCCCTGTTCAAGATACAAGCAACCCCTTAAATCATGGTTAACATTTCACACTTCCTGTTCAAGATAGAAGCAATCCCTTAAATCATAGTTAACATTTCGCACTTCCTGTTCAAGATAGAAGCAATCCCTTAGATCATAGTTAACATTTCGCACTTCCTGTTCAAGATACAAGCAATCCCTTAAATCATAGTTAACTTTTCACACTTCCTGTTCAAGATACAAGCAATCCCTTAGATCATAGTTAACCTTTCACACTTCCTGTTCAAGATACAAGCAATCCCTTAGATCATAGTTAACCTTTCACACTTCCTGTTCAAGATACAAGCAATCCCTTAAAGCATAGTTAACATTTCACACTTCCTGTTAAAGACAGAAGCAATTCCTTAGATCATTTCACACTTCAGATCATAGTTAACATTTCACACTTCCTGTTCAAGACAGAAGCAATCCCTTAGATCATAGTTAACATTTCGCACTTCCTGTTCAAGATAGAAGCAATCCCTTAGATCATAGTTAACATTTCACACTCCCTGTTCAAGATACAAGCAACCCCTTAAATCATGGTTAACATTTCACACTTCCTGTTCAAGATAGAAGCAACCCCTTAAAACATAGTTACCATTTCACACTTCCTGTTCAATATACAAGCAACCACTTAAATCATAGTTAACATTTCACACTTCCTTTTTAAGATAGAAGCAACCCCTTAAATCATAGTTTCCATTTCACACTTCCTGTTCAAGATAGAAGCAATTCCTTAGATCATAGTTAACATTTCACACTTCCTGTTCAATATACAAGCAACCCCTTAAATCATAGTTACCATTTCCCACTTCCTGTTCAAGATAGAAGCAACCCCTTAAATCATAGTTAACATTTCACACTTCCTGTTCAAGATAGAAGCAATCCCTTAAATCATAGTTAACATTTCACACTTCCTGTTAAAGACAGAAGCAATTCCTTAGATCATTTCACACTTCCTGTTCAAGATGGTTAACAAAAAAACACTGCAAAACTCCATTAAAAATATATATTTAAGAAACTACATATAGTTGATATAGTTGTGTGATTCACCAAATTAATAGCCCAGAATTAAAAAAAAAATACAAAAAAAAATTGGGGTGTCATAAAGAGATGTGAGTTTAGATTGAAAATCCAAAATTTAGGACAGCCTGAAAGAGATAAATTATCTAGAAAAATAAACCCGACTAATTATCTGCTACCAGTCTGGTAGGATATCACCACTGGCCCTGTTTATCATGGGCTTTTGAGAAACAGACCCTGGGATGAAAATGGGATACAATCACCAAAATAAAAACTCAAAAGCAGGGCTAGAAATTAATTTTGAGTACTACTAGTCAATTGGGAAAGTAGTTTCTTCCATTTTTTTTAGTCCATGTACAAATTCAACAATCCCAGTATTATTAAGCAAGATAATATAAGCAATAACAAAATTTGACTAGTTAATCGGGCTAGCAGTTTTTAGAACCACTAGTCCAGCTGGAGATTCATCACTGAGAACATCGGGCTACACTTATTGCCTTGCCCTGTGGAACCACTTTGGAAATTTAGATGATCAAATTATTTAGGAGGCACGGTAGTCTAATGGTTGGATGCCGGGCTTGTGACCGAAGGGTTGCGGGTTCAAGTCACGTCACTGCACTGTGCTGTATCTTTGAACGGCTTGATCCCTTTTGAACAAGGTACTTTCCTCTGCTTGTTCCAGTCTACTCAGCCGTAGCTGTAAATGAGTATGTGGTTGGGCAGTGCTAGAATTGTTGAATGCTAGCTATAGCTGTATGTGGGTTGGTTAACACTATGCATATAAACTTGTATTATATCAGTGACTTTTTTTTTAGCTCAGCGAGTTTTACAGCCGAATAAAAACCCCAGCTAAAAAGTGCCTCATTTTTACCAAAATGACCAAAAAATGAAATACAATTTCAATCAAAATATTTCTATAGTTTCCCAATGAATATAAAGCAGCAGGCTGTTGTAAAATTTACCTAAAAATAAACACTGTATAATACATGAAACCATAAAACATGAAATTCAATTTTAATAATTTTGTGCCATTCAACGACATTTCTGTGTTTTGAATGAAAAGTTACAGCATTTCCCTCTTAGGAATTTCAGCTTACCAGTATGTCTTTTCTCAAAATTGATAAACAGGACTTGCCCTCCCCAATATTTATTTTTTTACAATTTCAAAAGTTATGAATTATGACTTCTCAGTTGTTAAAAAAGTAGACATAGGATCAAACATTTATGCTTTATTTCTACTAACCCAGTCTACATCTTTAACTTAATTTTCAGTTTTAAATTCCAAACTTAATCATTTACAATGAAGTTTTAAAATTCTCAGAACCAATATTGCCAAGGGCCATATCTTAATGGTGCTGGAAACATCAAAATCAAATAACTGCTGAAATAATTCCCGATTTGATGAAAAAAAAATTCAATAGTTTAGTTAGTACAGCTATGGTAGCTTAAGTTTAGAAAAAAAATCAAAACCAAATTGAAGATTTTTTAAGACATAGAGAACCAATGCTAATCAATTAATGTAACACAGCACATTGATTCACAAGTTGGAAAAGCGTTGCTCATGAAGACAATTTCAACCTTTCATAGGACTTCAAAGCTATCTGGAATCCGGAAACACAGAATGCTTTAAATCTGCATGGTTCTTAATGCACAGTCATTCTATTTATTTCTGAAAACTAATTCTGTGCCAGTAATAATATAACTTAGAGGCCAATGTCTTTGTCGCGACGGAGACCATAGAATGTGTCCGTCGGCACAGGGGCTTCCTGTCCATTTGTATGAGCGAGTTCACAGCACCACCACAATGCCAGATTGTGGGAATCGCAGATCCTAATGATCGCTGTGCTCAATTCATTCTGTCTGAATGGCTTGTTGATCCTATCCCTCCATCATTAATTGTCTTCGTCACAGGTCTGCATTCCTGGCAATAAAAATTATCTCTAATCTCCCCCTCCGCCTCACGACAAGAAAATTATGCACCTCGAAATGGGTGTGGACATTAGACAGACTGTTGCGTTAATAGATTTAATCTGGATTAAAATGGTTTTTCGAGGCAAAAAAAAAAAAGTAAAATACTTCCCATTTCTCGAGTCGATTTAACAGACAAATTTATTTCCAAGGCGCATATCGCCTTTACAATGCCAGGCTGGCATCTGATATCCTGATGTAATATGACTCACTAAAGAGAGTCTAGAAAAGAAAAAAGAAACAAATGTAGTTTTTTGTCCAATCTCAGTTATTAATTTTTCCTGTTTTATATTTTATTTCACACAACATTTGTTGTTTACAATTTTTAATAATGTAACCAGTATCGTATATAAGGAAACTTTACCCAGCATCCTTTGTGGCAGTCTTGGACAAATTGCACCAATGAATCTGTCAGTTGACATGGTACCAAGGTCCCTTAAATCATTCCTCAGAAATGGCATGACTTGACAACACACTGATGGTAACTTGCTGTAGAAATCATTAGAGTAGTAAGGACTATCAAGTCTCCCTTCACAAAACTATTTTATCTTTTTATTTACAGGTTTTCATTCACAAATGGATGGGGCATTAAAATGTTATCGATGGGATTTTCATTTGAAAAATTTGCTTGTTGCATGATCAAGATGATTAAATCAATAAACAGTGACGGGACCTTTTTATAACAGTTTTATTTCTGGCCAGGCAATGAACTAAAACATCGAACCTGATCGGGTCATCTGTACTTTTTTCTCGCCCGAGATCCCAAAATGATAGGCTCAGAATTCATGTAACATTATTTATGGATAGAAAGACATGCAATCTGGACAAATAAAAGACTTGAGTCGTGTTATCTGTCCGATACCTGACCGAAGATCAGGAAGTCTGTAATTGATAACCAATACGCCTACCCCAAAGTATCCGACACACCGACCACCAACGACCAGGAATCTCGTCAATTAATAAACCTATCCAGGGGTTTTCCTCGTTATTTGGATAAATCCCACCTTCATTAAGCTGAGAAAAAATTATGGAGATATCAAAGCATCAAAATCCACTTTTCCCCAGTCCTTCATTTTTCATTTTTTTCTCCCTTTCTCTCTCCTTCATTTTGGATTTTTTCCAATATTTTTTCTTTTAGAAACTCTTTGATTTTCTAACATTCCTCTTGCAATAGTATACAGCATCTATTCCGTCTTTGCGTATTGCAGAGTTATCTTATCTTTGGAGCAGGTATAGATTGTTACGTCACTTGTTCGCAAGAGTAACGTCATCAATTTTTGAGAAAACAATGTAATTTTCTCGCACAAACCAATGACGTAACAATCAATACCTGCTCCCAAGAGAAGATAACTCTGCAATACGCAAAGACGGAATAAGGAAAAACTGGAAATTTCTACTAGAATGTAGCACTTTTCTCCAATGAGAGATATTTTTTTCTTTGCAAAAATTTCGTGAGAAAAACTTAACATGGAGTCAAACTTAGACTTTGATGACCTGTAAAAATCTTGAAGGTCAAGGTCACTGGCAGCAGGGTTCGACACTAACACTAATCCTTTAATCCGAGCTTAGCGTAAGTTTCGGCAAGGACCAATGAATCACCTAATTAATTGCAATAGTATACAGCATCTATTCCGTCTTTGCGTATTGCAGAGTTATCTTATCTTAATTAAGATGTGGATTAATTAGGTGGCCCTTTAGCTCAGCGGTAGAGCATTGGTCTGGAGATCCATGGGTCGCGGGCTCGAACGTCGGTGACAGCACTATATTATCTTTATCACTATTCCTCGTCCCATTATTGTGCCGTTAACCCTTCCCGTTTCAAGGTAGGAGAATCCTTGATGGGGAGTCAAAGAACCTGGGCTGGTGTTTGTAAAAAGGGGGAAATGGTGTAAAAGATGTGGATTAATTAAGTTGCCTTACAAGCGTCAGCTGTAGGGAATATCCCTTTAGCTCAGCGGTAGACTATCGGGCTGGAGAATCAAGGGTCACGGGTTCAAGACCCAGTGACGGCACTATCTTTATCACTTTTCCTTGTCCTACTACAGATATATTATAAAATACCTGGTAGGTATATTTCTTTTTTCTCAATTTATTCAACTAGTCCTGTTAAAGCAAAGACGGTTTGACTTGGACCCAGACCTATATCATAGATGTCCAGTCAGGCATTTGGTGACATTTCAATGAGACTGTACATTTCATTTTGACAAGATTCTTTTCATCACAATGTCATGTGCACAGAGTTTTTTTTTTTTTTAATTTAATTTTTTTATTTTCAAAGATTTTCAGAACATGTACATTATACAGAACATCACATCAACACATATCCACACATTCACACATATCTACTATTGAAATTATCAGCAACCTCATCCTCCTCATCATCCTCATCATCTGATGCTGATTTTATACAATCACCAAGACACATTCAATTTTCACACACTTTCACACATAGAATAGACAAAACAAAGAGAGAGAGAGAGAGAGAGAGAGAGAGAGAGAGAGAGAGAGAGAGATCAGACTGCCAAATCTGAGAAGATACTAAATAAAATAAATAACTGCTGTGAGTATTTGTCAATATTTTGTTTTTTTTAAGTAGAATAACAACTAATAACTTAATATAAATAGTCATAATATTCAGGGTTAGTTGAGGTCAAGCTCTACTAATTTTAACCATTTTTCCCATTCAGAAGTAAATCTTCTAAGGCCTTGTTCCCCTTTACCACGAGCAATATATTTCTGAACCTTATAGTAATCTTTAATCGAATTGACTAAAGCCGTCACATTAAGTGACTTATGAAAACATCTGGTTTTGTATATATATTGTTTAATGAACAGAGTAATTTCATTATCAATTCTGGTATAAATTCCAGTTTGGTTGATAAAACCAAAGATCATTGATTCTTTATTTAGTGAGAAAGGAATAGTGAGAGCACTTAAAAGACTTTCAAAATTGCTCAGAAATTTTTGTACTTCCCTGCATTCCCATAAAACGTGGGTAATTGTCTCCCTTTCTATGATACAAAAAACACAGTGTGGGTTATTTACAAGTCCAATTTTGCATAAATAAGAATTGGTTGTTAAAATATAATGATTAATTCTAAATTGCAACCATTGCAATTTTGTATTTTTTGTAACCCTGAAAGGAATAGCATATATTTTCCCCCAAGTTTCCTGATTATAGTCGAATATAGTTCCCCATTTTGTTTGAGCAGTTATTGATGCATTATTTCTGATAAGTATATTATAGAAGTCTTGAGAACCTTTTTTCTTCTTTAAAATTATTACAAGATGTAACGGTATAATTGGGTATATCACATTTTTGTTTGGCAAATTAAGTTGTTTCAGATAATTCTTTATGCTTGTTATCAAGCCATGATATTCTAGATAATTAGTTATTGTACCATGTAGATCACAAAATTCCTTAAAAGACAAGAAAGAGTAGTCTGTGTTGTTTTTCAACAAATCATTAATTATCATAATCCCGTTTTTAAACCACTTACTATAAAAAACAACTTTATTACCAACAGAAATATTTTTGTTATACCATAAGGGTGTCTTAAGTAGGGCAAAATTCTCATTTTTAAACAGCTCCTCTTTTGCTCTTAATTTATACCATGCCCTAAACACATCTTTCCAAAACACATTTTTGCAATTTCCTTGAACTTTATTAAGGTACTCGTTTCCTGAGTTAGCCAAGATATGAGGATTTACACAAGATTTTAAAATGCTTACCCATTTACCTTCTGATCTAAAAAACCTTCTTATCCAACTTATTTTCAGAGCTTCAATAAAAGACATTAAATTAACCATTTTTAGCCCACCTTCTTGATAATTTTGGATTATTATGTCCCGTTTAATCTTATCAGTTTTGCTATTCCATAAAAAATTGAAAAGAACAGAATTGAGCTGTTTTATAAATTTTTCAGATGGATTAGGTAAGGAAATGAACAGATGATTCATCTGAGAAATTAATAAAGATTTAATGACATTAATTCTACCAATAGGTGTGAGCAACCTTCTACTCCAGCTCTTAATAAGAGCTTTAAGTTTAACTAATTTTTTATCAAAGTTCATTTTAGGTATTTTGCAAAGATCTACATGGAAATCTATCCCAAGAAGAGTAAATTTATTAACTCCCCATCTAAGATTCATATTTGGAAGGAGAACATCATTGCTGTATTTTTTACTGCCTATCCAGACAACTTCAGTTTTACCTACATTTACTTTAAGACCAGATATTTTTGCATAAATATTTAGTTCATCAACCGCCCCTTTCAGTGATTTTTCAGAACCATCTAATACCAGAGAAGTGTCATCTGCATACTGAGAGTTTAAGATGGGACAGTTATTAACCTTTATACCAGTTATACTCTTATTGTTTCTAAGGCGGATTGCTAAAACTTCTGCACATAGTATAAAAATATATGGAGCGATGGGATCTCCTTGACGACATCCACGATTTATTTTGAAAAAAGCTGATAAATTACCCCCCTGGTTTATAGCAGAGCTTGAATTACAGTGTAAAATTTTGACCCAATTTCTGATATCGTTTCCAAATCCAAAATATCTAAGTACTTCGTCTATGAATTTCCAAGAGACAGAATCGAAAGCCTTTTCAAAATCAACCATTAATAACATTCCAGGGATATCATTTTCCTCTGTATATTGCATAATGTCATAAACCAGGCGAGTATTTTCTCCTACATAGCGTCCCGATATAAATCCTGATTGATCAGAGTTTATAATTTTTTGTAAAACTAATTTGAATCTACTTGTTATTGATCCAGAAGCAATTTTGTATACAATGTTTAATAGAGAAATAGGTCTCCAATTCTTTATAAAATACTTTGATTTATTAGCCTTAGGTATACAAGTAATTATTCCCTGACGTTGTGTAATAGATAGCTGACCATTTGAAAAACCATAATTTAATGCCCTAACCACAAAATTACCTAACTGATTCCAAAAACATTTATAAAATTCTGATGTGAATCCATCTGAGCCTGGGCTCTTATTACTTTTCATATTCTTTAGTGTTATAGATGCTTCTTTAAGTGTAATAATACCTTCCAAACTGACCGCTTCTTCAACATTTAATCTTGGAACATCAAAATCTTCTAAAAATTCATCCAAATCTATGTCATCGACTTCATTATCAATAGAATACAATTGTTCATAAAAAAATTTCACCTCATTTAATATATCTACTTGTTTAGTTAGAAATTCCCCATTTTCCTGTTGTAACTTTGGAATGATTTTTGATGTAAAATGTCTATTTTCTAAATTAAAAAAATAATTGGTAGGTTTTTCACCCTCATCAATCCATAAGGCTTTTGCACGTATTATACTCCCTTTTATCCTATGTACTCTAATCTTTTCCAATTCCTTTTTTTTCTCAAGTAACTTGTCTAAGTCTACATTATTCTCATTTTCCAGTTCCTGTATTTGATCTATTAAGGTCTTTTCCCTTGCCCAACACTGTTTCTTTTTATAGGAAGAATATGAAATTGACTTACCTCTAATTTCCATTAATAGTGTTTCTAAAAATAACTGATCATTTATAACAAACTGTAAATCTGAATCAGGTATATCATCTATATTTTCAGGATTATATATAGGAAGGCAATACTGTAATTTAACTGTTTTAATAGTATCATTAATTATATTAAGATATTCCAGGTCATATAATAAGGAACTATTTAACTTCCATAGACCTTTACCTTTTTTAAATTCGTTAAATTTTAACATAATTTTGGGGAAAGAATGGTCTGATCTGTAACCTGGATCTATACTTGTCTCACATACACTTTGTAATAAGTTCCCAGAAACCAAAAAGAAATCTAACCTAGCCTGCTTGATAGGTTTACTCCTGCGCCATGTATATCTGGAAATGTCAGCATGCTGTTCTCTAAAAACATCCACTAAATCAAAGTTATTTATTATTTCTAATATCCTTTCACGAGCCTTTGGATTATTAACATTTTTGTAGCTTTTATCACAATCTAAATCAGGATTAAGAACTAAATTAAAATCCCCACAAATAACACAGCTATCATTTTTAAACTCATAGAGAGTTTCTTCTATTTTATCATAAAAAGTTGGGTTGTCAGAGTTTGGACCATACAATGTAATTAAAGTTATTTTCTTACCTTCAATTTCTAGATCCAATGCCAAAAAATTCCCTGTCAAGTCTTTTTTTTCCTTTATCACCTTGACTTCAAAATTGTTATTGATAAGTATTGCTACCCCCCTTGCATTAGATTTAAAAGAATTAAAATAGCAGTTATAGCCCCATTCACTCAGTAATATTTCTTCCTGTTCATCGGTAAAGTGAGTATCTTGCAGACAGTAGATATTGTATTGCCTATCTCTTAAATAAGTAAAAACATCCTTGCGCTTAACCTTGTCACCAAGGCCCTGGCAATTGGCAGATAATATCTTAATTCCCTCCACAACTGTTTAAGAAATTACAATGCATACAACAATGTATGGAGTTACAGCAGGCAGTAAAAATTGACTGACGGAAACTACACAGCAGTAACAGTATTTGCCCGGCGTGATGTCTGACACAAGAGATGAAATAAAGAACTGAACACAGAGAAAAGACACACAAAAGAAACACATAACGGACACAAATAAACATTTAAAATATCAAAAGTGGTCAAGAAAGACTGACTCACTATCACCTATACACCTTCATCTAATATTCATTCACCTGCATGCCACACCTCATCCATTCGACCCAATTTATCCAGTCTTTCGATCCTCACTCGTCATCAAACGACGCTGAACTTAACCGGAAGTACATATAGGCTAATCTAGTCTCAATCAGTTAGATGTTTAATGGCATAGATCTTACGGGCTAAGCATCTGACTGACCCAGAAAACATAACTAATTACATAGACTGGAACCGACATTGGACTATATTATCCGTCATATACTATATGATATCAATATACAGTTTTTGCATGTCTAGAATGATTATCCAATATCTATCACCATTTATGTAGGTAATATATTATTCAACTGTTTTCAATATGTCATCATAATATATATTTATATTAAAAATGGAGGGGAAAAAAATAATGTAAACTGTTATTCTGATATTACATTCTATTTACTAATACTTATACCAGGAAACACATAATATCATAAGATTCAGTTTCATATACAATTCACTTTCAGCCCTTTCATACTTTCATAGTTGCGCAGCATCAGTCAAAATTACATAATAAATCAAAGAGACTATAACTATAAACAAATACAGTATTATCAATATAGACATATAATAGCACGTAATATTTCATTGTCAGAGGGAAAGAATGTCAATCACTACCTGATTAATCAATATGTACATAAGTATCGACAATTTCACTGAATGCCAAATCAATATATTTTGCACATATGTAAAGTCACTGATTTTCAGGTATGATTACTTACGAAAATTGTCATCGTTCACCAGGAATGTCTCCGACAGTATTGTATTAGAAAAAATTCTCCGTTTTTTTCCATTTTTCAATAATGCAAAAAGTTTTCCATCAGTACTCCATGAACGCGCAACACACTGAAGTTCAAAAGCAGCCTTCAACCTCTGTTGATTGATACGGGTCAAGTCCTCTGTGATAAATGTCCCCGATCCCTTTAACACTTTCCTTGTCTGGATGATTTCCATCTTCTTCCTTCGGTGGATGAACTTACAGATAATGTTACGAGATTTACCTTGCTGGAAACGCCCTAGTCTGTGTGCAATGTCAATATCAGATTTGCAAATCCCAACTTTCAGTTTGTCCTTCACGAAACTCACAATCTTTCCAACACAGTCTTCCACAGTCTCATTTCTATCTGCGTCTTCAAATCCCACTATCCTAATAGAATTTTTCCTCCCATGTTGTTCCAGATCATTTTGTTTGTTTTCAAGTTCCAGCCATTTGTCTTCTGAATCTGTTAATTGCTGTTCAAATCTGGTTACTGATTGTTTTAAATCCTCATTCTGCTCCTCTAAGTCGTAAATCCGACCCTCCATTCGCTCTATCAGTTCCCTATTTTCTCTTCTGATTTCTTCTCTTAGGTTTTTCATCTGTTGACACATGTCCTCCTTCATCGTTGACAGTATAGTGAATATATTGTCCAGTTTCTCATCTGTCGACATTTTCCCTTTCGATATGTCACTGAGCCGTCCAGACTGAAGTCCCTTGGATTTATCTTTACTATTACTGATGCTCCCGCTCCTGGTTGAAGCCATTTCACAAGACAAACTCACAGTTCAGGACAAAAAAAAAAACCAACACTTTCAGCACAACAGTGTATAGTCAGATGTCCATACAGGTGTGTAATACAGGTAAGGTTACCTGTGTGTCACTAGGTACAGTATAGGTGATAGTGGTCACTAAGAGTGCTCACTGGACCATGGTGAGATCTGGTCTATCTTCAAAAGAAATGTTTCTCAAAATCCAGAAAAGACAGAAAAATCTGCACCAAAGACACCACAAATGTAATCTAAAGCACCTCCAGAATACACAGTGCAACATTCGTCATGAATGCATTGTTATTTTCAGCATAACAGACACTTTTCTAGAGAGCTCATAAACAACACCTCTGGCCAGGTCCTCCGTCCTTGACCCCCATGTGCACAGAGTTATTGACGTATTAGTCTGCATTATTCTGATATCTGAGATCAAAAGTAAATATGTGTATTTAAAATAATTGTATATAAAACCTGGATTTGTAGCAGAATATTGTATATAATTCCATTCTTCTTAAAAATCTACAGATATTTTACTAGTGGAGTCTATATCATTCCAAAAAAAATATATGTTATCTTCTTCTTGTTTTCATGGAATGGAGGGAAAACAAAAGATTTTGAAGTTTAGGAAAATGTTATCATATCAGTACAAATAGTTCGACTTACAAAGAGATGCTGTGAAAACAGAAGCAAATAAATAGCATACGTATATCTCGTGGCGTTTCAAACATACAGAAGTCCATATTATATTCAACTATCCCCAACACGTTGAGATCTTATCAGGGTCAGAAAAGATAACTGGGGTCATGATCAGTCGCTTAATGTATCTTGTAAATATGCGGGTTGGTGTCATGTGGATGGAACTGACCATGCCACTTTCTCAACGTGACAAATCTCTGCTTGGCGCTCGCGGGCCGAATGTCACATCTCTAGATCTTGTACATCTTTCTTCCACGGTCAAGTTACTGACAGATCAAGCTATCAAACAATCAAAATAAAGCATCCACGAGACTCCGGACAACAAATGGATTAGAAAAGTACTTACCTTAACGGCAACAAGTGTCAGAAACATTTCACGCTTGCAACAGGCCACAGATCTGATCAATTAGCATGGCTGCTGAACACCTGAGAATCCCACGCAACGGGATTCACGAGACTTTTCATGTCGTAATATCTATTTATAGTAATACACGTGGTATGCTGAGAATCTTTTAATTTTCTTTTTTTTTTCCTTTCTGTGCGTCAAATTTTCATAAAAATGGATTTCCATGTCGGTGTTTTTTCACAACACATATAATCACGGACTTAGAATCTAATTCCGTGATATCTGTAACTTATCATGATCACGTGACAATGAAAGTCGTGATCCACGGGAATTTGATAATTATGCCTATATCTATATATTGTAAATTAGGGGAAATAAATCAAACGCTTAGAACATCATCCATTAAAACACTTTAAGAGTATCTGCACATGTTTCTGTCCGGACACCTAGCAGATCCTGACATTTCTCCGGGGGGGGGGGGGGGGGGGGGGGTCTTTTTTTTAACACCTTTAGATCTTTAGATCAAAATTTGGTAAAACTTTAATCACGTGGCTCTCCGAAAAATGGATGTAGTTTTGAGTTAACGCCTTTTTTTCATATAAGGCAATCGCCAATTATTAGCCTTATACGAAGCCCCTTCAAGAGGATCTGCCAAGCTTTATGGAACACCAAATTATCTGTCTTAGAAATTTATCGCCAACTCTAAAACCTTCAACAGTAATTATAAACAACTACCTGGACTGATAAAACAATGAGGGTCCGGATCGCACGTCCCAGCTGGCAGACATACGTCGGGTCAACGTCAGATAAGGTTGCATTTTGTATTGGTGGAAGACTGATAACCCAGAATATCCTTTATACATGACCTTTTGTTACACATAATTTAATTTGACGACGGATCTGAGTGCAAATAAAATCTTGGCACATTTTGCTAATAAGCGGAGATAACTAGCAGAAATATAGATGGGACACGTGTCCCATTTTTTTTTATAATATTGAGTTGTTATCACATATTGGCACGCTACAGTGGCGGGATGTCGGTTACTGAGATTGGGTCTCAGGCCCAATTGTGCAACACTTTGGGTCGTATATCATAAACATCGTATCAATATATTATATCAACTACAATAGCCAGATTTTGTAGGCGAGTACCTCCTGGGATGACGGAGGTTTATACATGAAAATCAGGGCCCGTATATATCCATGAAACCGTTATCATGCTCAAAATCAGATTTCGAGCTCAAGCCCAATTTCTAATTCCAGTGATAAATTTTTGAAAAAAATCATATTTTGTCAATGATCTGGAAGAGTTTGGGAGAATCTCATGGTTGAATACCGTTTCGATGTTTTAGCTTGACTTTTTGACCGCGTGACATGATTTTAAATCAGCGGCAAGAAAGTAGGTTTAATATAAACTTTATTTATTTTACAACAATTATGAAACAAGTTATTTCAACTTATATTTACCACTCTTGTTGACCCGAATGTTAGCCCGGATGTTAGCGCGTGGGGGTCTTAGTGTAGGGTAGGGGGAAACCGGAGTACCCGGAGAAAACCCATGTGGTCGGGCAGGTGACCAAAACCTTTTCACGTCCGATTGGGGAGTCGAACCCCGGCCGCCCTGGTGAAAGGCAAGTGCACTATTCACTGCACCACCCGACCACCCAAAGTAGGTTTGGGCACGTAATCCATGCTTAAGGACGAGAACAGATTCATGAATACGGGCCCAGGGTCTCGCGCCCTGCAGTTATTTTCGTCTTTGTATGTCATTTTGTCCGGGCCATATCTCATATACTCTGTCACCTACAATTGCCAAATTTTGGATGCGACTACCTGTTGGGATAAGGGATTTGGGTCTTGTTCCTTATACAAAGTTAAGCTCTTCCTTCCCTGTTTGTAACGAAGCTTGTCCAGGCGTGGGAAATATGGATTGCTTGCAATATTCTATCTTTTCCAAAAATACATAAACAATTATTTTAAGACCGGGCCTGCTTAGAGGCCCGACAAAAGTTATCTCCGACGCCGGGAGTCTAACCCGCGTCCACCAGCAGACCGTGGTTCAACCGTTAACACAATTTAGAAGTAGCGACCCCCCCCCCCCCCAATATTCTATTCGGTAGTATAAGATTTGAGGGGAATATACTGTACATGCTGATCATCTGAAATTCTGTTCTGCGTCCTTCAGTTCGAAGAAGGAACGGATGTCTTTTGGCAGTGTCCAATATTTCGTTCTGAAGCCTTCGACTAATAGGTGTGAGGGAATATCTCCATGGTGATTCTTTGAAACTCTGTTTTACGTCCTTTAACACATTCACCCATGAGGACACAAATGAGAATAACCTCGAAGATGGGACGGTCCTTCAACCTACAGGTACAAGCCGGATGGGAGAGAAAACTGTGAACAGACCTTCTGTTGTTTGTTTTTATAAGCCAGATCATGTTTTCAAATGTGTGTATTTTCATAGAAGCAATAAACAAATCGATTGTGTCGTATCTTAAAATTAAGATTAAACTAGAATTATGTCATTGTGACATTAAAGCCGCTCACCACTTTAAATTTAATTGCTTCAGTAACACGTTGAGCATCAATATCTATTATAATAATTCAGATGTGTTCTGTATTCTGCTAATTGAAAATCAGGTAATCTCTATATGGAGGAAATAAAGAATCTGTCTGTCTCCTTTTTTTTCACCCTCCTTAAGTGTGACGCATTGTTGTAACTTTCATTAATTAGCATCCTCCAATGATGCGGCATGAGCATTTACGTGCAGAATGGCAATCGGTGAATGGATAATAAAGAATAGGTGCATTTTTGTGCTTGTGAAATGAAGGATAATTAACAGTATTGGGAAAACATGCATGTAGAAAAGAGGCATTGTACTCCTTTTATTTTTTTATATTTTTTATTCATATTAATAACAATTATTAATATATGTAGTGCCGACTTTATTTACTGTCATTGAATATACTTTACCAACGTAAGAGTTATTTCCCTTACACCGGATTGGATAATATTTTGACACGGCGCGAATTCTTGTCAAATAGCAGCGGCAGTTGTGGCATGTTCTTAAATGGTTACATTTTCATAAATAAATACACCAGAAATAGCATGCTGTGTTACAGAAATGTTTGATAAGCATACAGTTCACATATCGTCTCGTCTCGGAGCCATTACCGTTATCAACCTAAGCACGATATGTCGTATTAGAGGTTATATTTGATCACCCATACGGTTTATAAGTATATATATTTACTTCTTCCTTCTAGACAGCGTCAATGCTTGACAGTCTTCACATGTGCTTTCTCGGATCATGTGTTTCACACGCGTAACATTCGGACCTCAATCCGAGTTGCTAAAACGCTCAAACCTAGTGCACGAATTTCACCACCACTCGTAGAATGCACCGGAGATAAACATTTTGTTTTCAGCCATCCGCGATTTCGTACTCATATCGGCAGAAAACCTTTGAAATTACGGAAGACTGTCATAAACATGTTTACAATATACTAAAGGAAACAAAAAACTAGCAACATAAAACTGTATCAGAACAAACAATTCTTAACAAATTTCTCCTGTTGGAAACAGCCGTCATATGTTTCCGTGTGTCGATTTTGATTTAGAATTCAAAGAAAGATAACTCGAATACACTATAAAGAAACAAAGGCTTCGTTTGGAGTAAAAAAAAACTTTGATCGTCAAATTAATTATCAAAGAACATTTGTTTAAATTTCACATTTTTAATTGATTTTTCAAGATGTCCAATCAGGGACGTATAGTGTCCCTGGTCAAATTGAACGAATTCATGTAATTTTATAAATTTATTTATTATATTTATTTAGTTATAACATAGAATCTGTTATTTTTTTCTGCAGTCTTATATCGGTTTTGGTTGATGGCAAGTTATTTCTCAATTTGTTCTGTTTAAAATTGGTGAAAATTGGAAGTTCATTGCATTACAGGGTTTACGTTTCATTGAAAACAGTGTTTATCGAAATAAGAATGTCTCCTTGGCTCTTCAGAAGTGGAAAAAAATCGGCTAGGAGATGTGGCCTCATTTGCATACAACATTTTCGTACGTTTGTCAGACTACAGAAAAGACTGGTTCATGAATGAAAAATATCACCGTTTTTTCAGGTATGGGTTCATTTTGAGCAAAATAAAAAAGTGCATTAAGCAAAACTGCATATTTATGCATGTTTTTTAATCAGTGATTAATTCTTATGTTTTCCGGACGAACTTCCGGTAATTTTTGTGTCAGTTTACAGACGATGGTCAAACGTCTAAAATATCCTTGTGTTGTGTTCCGCAGGTCACGTAGTTACAAGATATAGCTTAATAAAATGTCTGCGCGGAAATACATAATGCGCGGAAACAGGTGACTAGACGATACCATAATGTGTCATGGAAACTTAAGGCTGTATGGTACCCATCTGTGACTTGTGTGTCTAGATGATTTAAGAATGTTTTCTACCTTACTGTGACCCTTTTTTCTGATATTTGGTACCTAATGTAACATAGAGACCTAAGGGTGCATGCTACCTTACTGTGACATGTGATTCTAGATAAATGGTACATTATTGTGATATGGTGACTTGCTACATTACTGTGACATGTGATTCTAGATAAATGGTACCTTAATATGACATGGAAACGTAATGATATATGCAATCTTAATATGACATGTTTCTTCTTTTCGAAAGAGTTCTACTTTAAGAAACATGTGCATATATTTTTGAATGATAATTTGAATACGGATAAATAGATTCTCTGAGGGCAGAGAAGACATTTAAGACACCATCAAAGGCACACAACTCTATCAGCAGGAATCGGTGCTCGAAAGTTTTTAATTTGTGTCATTTTTTTTTTATAAAAGTCACCAAAAAGTATTTGTTTGTAAGGAATTGTTTATGTGTCTAAAATAAAGACTTTAGGAGAAAGTTGCATGTATGAACGTGATCAGAAAGATCTAGGGGTTCCGCTCTGACACAGCTGTCTACTCGAACAGATATACACACATAGCGAGCATTTACAGTTAACGCCTTCAGTTACAGGCAGGGTTGAGGAATGTCAGCAAAGTGACATTATTTTACCTTAAAGCATGGAAACACATATCCAGACGAATACTCAATGACCGAAGAGGTTCACGGGAGAGATAAGAAAATGAAGCAGTGCACAATAATCGTCTCTGACCTACATGTACAATGTTAGCAGGCCCTGGTCCAACTGCTTCATAAAAACCGATCTTACGACTAAATTTGCATTAGAGAAGGAAATAAAATACATTTACCATTGTAATCCTTAGTCCTATCCGTCCTAGATCATGAATATCTTCTCAATTTCGGCTTCAATCTGACATAAAACTAAAAAATAAACATAGTTTAAAAGCAAAATATACACCATCATAAAACTCCTTCTCATTGATTTCTAAATAATAACAACGCTTCTCTGACATTCCTGCTGGTATTTCATAATATCGGACATGGTAAAGGCGGTAAATTGTATTTATCTTCACAGCAGATATGAATTTATTGTAAATAAGTGGTTTAAACCCCGGCCGTGTTTCTAGAGTAGCGGTATCTGTCACTTCAGCGGCAGTGATCGGTTTCACTTTAGTCGTCAAAGCAAGATTGTAATCCACAAAACGATAGAAACATCAGTAATTTATTGCTGACTTTCAACTTTATATTCCGTCGTGATTCTGATGAAATCTATCTTATATTGTAGTATATGTACACGATACAGGAGAGTTTAAATGTATGAATACCGAGTCATGATATCCGTATCGCCATAAATATCATTCAAACATAAACTTGCACTACAAAGAGACAACAAACAACATATTACGAGATCAAATGGAGATGTGGTTTTGCTCTTCTATTCTATGTTTGATTACAGGTTTTAGTAATGAAATAAAATACATGTAGTGGGATGAATATGTATTGAGGAAGAGGTACTCAAATAACACAATTTTATTGTTGTCAATCTTATTTTTCAACTGTTCGGACTGAAAATACCACGAACAATAGATCCAGAGGGCCTGTATCATCACCTGTTTCTTTTGTTGCATGAAACTGACATTTGGTAACTTCAGACCAAATATGGTACCTAGGACACAAGACATTTTATCATCTCTAACGGTCCTAAGAAATTGTTGTTCGAAATTTGAAATTTTGATTTTAAAGCTTTAAACCCACGTTGATCTTTGACTACGGCTTGCACTTAAAATTGACCTTTGACCTCATTACTTTAATAAAGAAAAAGCTTCACACAGCTGATCTACATACCCAAATATTATGACTCTAGTCCAAATGGTTCTTAAGATGTTATTGTTTGAAGTTTCTAACATATTTGACCCTTGTGACCTTCAAACAAGATCAAGGTCGTTTTAATGAGGAAACTTTATAGCACTCCATCACAGGTAACTACTGGCCAAAAAACATGACCCTGGGCCTAATGGAACTTGAGAAGAATTTTAGAATTCTTAACCCACGTTTACATTTGACCCCTGACAAGCACTTAAAGTTGACCTTTGACCTCGTTACTGTAATAAAGAAAACTATTAATACAGCTGGTCTACATAAGATACCCAAGTATTATGACTGCAGTCCAAATGGGTCTTAGGATGTTGTTGTTTTAAGTGTTTACCATATTTGACCCCCCTGACCTTGAATGTAGGTCAAGGTCATTTTAATGAGGAAAATGTATAGCACTCCATCACAGGTAACTACTGGCCAAATATCATGACCTTTGGCTTTATGGAACTTGAGAAGAAGATTGTTAAAGCTTATAACCCATGTTGACCTTTGACCCCGACTAGCACTTAAAGTTGACCTTTGACCTCATTACTGTAATTTAGAAAATAAATTGCACTGCTGGTCTACATAACATACCCAAGTATCATAACATTAAAGGCTAAAAATATAGTGATGCTTGTATTTAGCAGGCTGATGAACTAACGGCAGAGTGGAAAGTCATCAATGTTCACATGTACTGTCTGAAGTTATATTAGTACGACGTCATTATCTGACGATTACTTTGATTACCTCAGTTGTCACTCTTTCATTGTAAATGAAGCAAACCTTTTTACCAATAAATCAGGTGAAGTTTACCAGAAGTCTGTTGTTTTATTTATCGATATTCAACATGCGTATGTAGTAGGACGAGGAATAGTGATAAAGATAGTGCCATTGATGGCTGGGGCTCGAACCTGCGACCCTTGGCTCTCCAGCCCGATGCTCTACCGCTTTGTGGATGAAAGATGCTTAGGTGCTTTGTCTACATTGTAGATTTCAGGGAATAATTCAAACTTACTTTTAATACTTATGATGAGATTATACGAGGAAATAAGATCCTGCCTTACCCCTCAGGCTGGAGGGATAGGGTTTAAAGTGGAATAATTAGCTAATATTCCAAAACTCCTCTTCCTCATATGTACCAGAATCCAAATCGCTTCATGAATGAAAAGGTCTTTTGTTGCTTTATCAAAATGGTGAATATATTTACCCCTGTTCATCAGTTCTCCAATGGGGCGAACGTGGAGCCCATGGGTAATGAAATTCACAATTTTGACAAAGCACCTCAACATCCTTCCTTGTATGAAGAGTATTTGTTTCAAGCATAACTGGGTCTGAAAAGGATTGAAATTAAACCAATTTGACCCTTTTGGGCCCCACCCCTCAGCCCCTTAGGGTGGGTCAGACTTAACATATTTTCATAGTGTCAAACTGTCATCTCAGAGTTATAATTTAGATCATATTTGAATTTTTTCCAATCAAAAATGAACAAAATATACCCAAAAGTATTATTTTCCTATAGAAACTAAAGTAAACTTCATCCCCTCCCCAGAGGCGAATGTGAAGCCTGGGTGAAGTGAAATTCACAATTTTTATAAAGCACCTCAACACCTTTCCATCTATGAAGAGTATTGGTTTCCTGCATAACTTGATCTTAAGGATGTACTCTTCCGAGATTTCAATCACACTTGTAACCTTAAAAGTGATCTAAAAAAAAGCTACAGGCAAAATGTCAGTATTTATGACTATAAGTCATTCAAAAGAACCTGTTAAAGAGATTTTAAAACATTTGGCCCCTGTGACCTTGAAAGTCGAACAAGGTCATTACGTTGAACAAACTTTATAGCCCTTCATCTCAGATTGCAACTTGCAAATATCACCACCATAGAAATTTTTTTCTCTAATGAGATTAGGTCATTTCAAGTTTTTTATTACATATCTGACCATATGTGATCTTGAAAGTGGGTAAAGGTCATTCATATGATTTGATAGTCCTTCATCCAAGCATGCAACTGCCAAAATATCAACATTCTGGGCCTCATGGTTATTCAGAAGAAGTTGTTTAAAAGTTTTTTAACATATCTGACTCCATTTATTTGAACAAACTTGGTAGCCCTTCATCCAACCATACTACTGGACAGATATCATCAACCTTGACCTTTTGGTTATTCAAAAGAAGTCGTTTAAAGATTTTAAACATATTTGACCCCTGTGACCTTGAATAAAGGTCAAGGTAATTAATTTCAACAAAGTTGGTAGCCTTTCATCCCAGCATGTTATGAACTAAATATGATCATCCTGGGCCTTTCGTTATTCACAAGTTGTTTAAAAGATTTTGAACATATTTGATCCCTGTGACCTTGAATAAAGGTGAAGGTCATTCATGAAAATTAGTAGCCCTTTATCCCAACATGTTACGGGCTCAATATCATCATCCTGGGCCTTTTGGTTATTCAGGAAAAGTCGTTTAAAGATTTTAACCATATTTGACCCATGTGACCTTAAATATCAGTCAAGATCATTCATTTTAACAACCTTGCAATTGGTAGCCCTTCATCCTACAATGTAGCATGCTACTGGCCAGATATCATTTTGGGTCTCATGGTTATTTAGAAGAAGTCATTTAAAGATTTTAAACATATTAAACCACTGTGACCTTGCATATAATTCATGGTCATTTATTTGAACAAACTTGGTAGCCCGTTAACCTACAGCATACTTCTGGCCAGATATCATCATCCTGGGCCTTTTTGATTATTCAGAAGTTGTTTAAAGGTTTTGAACATATTTGACCTGTTACCTTGAATATATGTCAAGGTCATTCATTTCAACAAATGCGATAGCCCTTCATCCCAGCATGTTATGGGCTATATATCATCATCCTGGGCCTTTTTGATTATTCAGAAGTTGTTAAAAAGTTTTTTAACATATATGACCCTTGACCTCTAATATACGTCAAGGTCATTCATTCTAACAAACCTGGTAGCCCTTTCTCAGAGCATGCTATTGGCCAGATATCATAACCCTGGGGTTTTTGGTTATTCAGATGAAGTCGTTGAAACATTTTGAACATATTTGACCCCTGTGACCTTGAATTATATTTAAGGTCACACACGTCAAACATGTTTAAAATATTTTGAATATGCGTGAAGGTCATTTATTTGAACAAACTTGATAGGCCTTCATCATAATAATCCTGCGACTTTTGGTTATTCAGAAGTCATTCAAAAGTTTCAAACATATTTGACCCTTGTGACCATGAATATAAGTCAAGGTCATTCATTTTAACACACTCCCAGCATGCTACTGACCAAATATCACAATTTATTTGAACAAATTTGGTAGCCTTTAGCCTAGTGTGCTATTGGCCTGATATCATCATCCTGGATATTATGGTTATTCAGAAGTCGTTTTAAGGTATTTTTTAAACAAATGACCCCCAAGACCTTGAATATGAGTGAAGGTCATTTATTTGAACAAACTTGGTGGCCCTTCATCCGAAATTGCTTCTAGCCAAATATCATCACCCTAGGCCTTTTGGTTATGAAGAAGTTGTTGTTTAAAGTAAAATATTGACGCCTATCGATGACGTACCACGGCATCGGCTCACTTGGCCCTTTAATATGGGCCAGGCGTGCTAAATAAGACTAATTCGGAGGACATTTTGAAAATGAGTATTTCTGTGTATTTCTTGCGCTTCTTGAAAAGCCAAAATTTCACCTTTTTTAACGTTAGATTGATCACTTAAATCGTCAGAGTGTAGCCATTTTTAGATCAACTGGCCCGATCGAGCTAAACAAATATACTATCATTTCATCAAATTGTTTTATTCCCCCAGCATCTTTGGGAGGGATGCCAGGGTTGGGGTGCCCCGGAATCATCCCTCTTACATAATATAGCCTCATGCAAAAGGCCTCTTTCTCTTCATTCTCTCTTTCTTTTTCATTCATTCTTTCATACTCAAATTCAAAATCATTCATTCTTTCATACGTATATTTCATTCATTACAATAACGATTATATTTATTTTGATTAAATTGATATATTAATGCCCTATTGTCCTAAAATTTAAACAAGATAAAACCGAATTCATGTACTTTGAATGATGTTGTTTTTCATGTGTAATTTGGATTAGTTTAAGAAGTAATGTCTGGGGAAATAAAAAAGAGTACAAATACTAATGTACCTAGCAATTTAGACCTATATACATAAACACAAAAACATAAACAGTGTACAAGTATGTGAAATTTAACTACAAATTATGTATTCATAAATACATCATACACACACTCGAAATGACAAATATATTACTTGAGTCATACATATATACCACACATAATTGTACACACATACACTCGTACCCATACACACACATCCTCGCATGCCTGACAGCATATATTAAGATATTAATATATGGATACATCCATCCTTTCTATTACAATAAATAATTATATATTTACCATGCCATTTGGGTCTACACATACAAATAAACCAATAAACATACTTATCAACATAACACATACACAAGACAGATATAACACATACATGTACGCCTGTTATTTACTTAAATACCAAAAATCTTCCTTCATGCTTTAATTAATTCTTTACGGGTTGTAAGTTTACCCGGATATGCAATTGATATTAAAAGCTTTTTTCTTAGATATTAAGGGGAGACCACTTTTGGTTAAACTTGTTCATTGTGTTATTCAAAGAAGACATCTTTTTTTCAATCTGTTGTTGTTGAATAATGCGTCTTTTTCCACCATTGAAAGACGGTTCAATATTTTTGAATCGACATGTATAGATATAATATTTAATAATCAGTATGAGATAGTTTATGATAGGTGGACCCTTTTCACAAAAAAATAACACATCCTTGATATTCATATGATCAATAATGATAATATTGTTATTCAAGTCATTCACCCAAGCCATTAAATCATTCCATATATTATTTATTTTCACACAGTTAAAAAATAAGTGTTCAATTGATTCTGGTGCATCTCTACAAAAAGTACATAGATCCTCATCCTTAACATTAATTTGGTAAAGAAAACTGTTGGTTGTTAATATTCTATGTAGAATCTTAAATTGTAGATTTTGAAGTTTTGTGTCAATTGTCACCAGAAAGCTTGTTAAATAAATTTTCTCCCAACCTATATCATCATTTAAATTTGTATTTAACTTTCTATTCCATTTTTCCTGCCTTTCAATTGGATAATGTTTGTAGTTAGCAACAATCGCTTTATAAACATATCTAAGATCTTTTGCTTGAAGAAGTCTTCTTAAAGGATTACTGTTTTCTGATTGATTGTTGATCAATGGTTGTTGTCGTATTATGTTTAAGTTTTCCCTTGGAATGTGGTCTATTACTGCGAAATATTGTAAAAAATTCATTTTCTCACATTTAGTCTTAATATCATTGAATGACAAAAACTGATAATTATTGTCCAACAAGTCCTTAACTGTCTTCACCCCATTCCGTTCATATTCAATAAATTGTTTGTAACGAGGAACTGGTATGTAATTCAAAAGATCATCACCAAGAAAACTTGATACTTCATTATTATCATCTTTATATTCTTTCCATGCTAAAATAACATCTTTCCAGAAAACATTAGTTACATTTTTCGATATTTCCTCCAGTTTTGATTTTTTCAGATTCCATAATCTCTCCCCTCCAAATTTACTAAAATTAGATTTTGCTAAACTTTGCCAGTCCCCATTTCCATCATATAGCCTTTTCACCCACTTAATTTTCAAGTATTTCATAAAACTTTCAATGTGTATCATCTTTAAACCTCCTTCTCCATATTCAAGAATCATTGTATCCCGTTTGATTTTGTCAGGTTTGTACCCCCATATAAATCTATAAAAAACTGTGTTAATTTCGCTTATCCATTTTTTACCTGGATTTGGCAGTGAATACAGTAGATGTGTTATAAGTGGTAGTGCCAGTGTTTTAACAACTGTGATCTTTCCTAAAAGAGTAAGATTTCTTTTAGACCACATTCCAAGCAATTTTCTTATTTTTGATAGCTTTTCTTTAAAATTCGATTCAATGATTTCAGATAACTCCAAAGAAAAATTAATTCCAAGAAGTTTGAAGTTTTTTGAAGACCAATCAAATTTATGTTCAGGGCATAAAATCTCTTCTGAGTATTTCTTGTTTCCGATCCATATCAATCGACACTTATCTATGTTAAGTTTAAGTCCAGATACTGTAGAAAATATACTGAAGTCATTTATAGTACTTGACAATGACTTTGAAGAACCATCTAGGAATAAAAAGGCATCATCTGCATA
>NW_018406672.1:2351846-2352505 GCF_002113885.1 Mizuhopecten yessoensis
GGCCACACCCTCCGTTTATACAAACTTGAGTCTCCTTTGTCCAAAGATGCTCTAGGACAAATTTGGTCAAAATTCTTCTATTGGTTGAGAAGAAGAAGATTTTTAAAGATTTACCTATTTTCCCCCTTATTTAGCCCTGCCCCTCTGCCCCCAGGGGGGTTATACCCTCCGTTTATACAAAACTGAGAACCCTTTGGCCAATGATGCTCCTGACCAAATTTGGTCAAAATCCTCTGAGCCATTCAGGACAAGCAGCATTTTAAAGGAAAAAGTTGCCGGACGCCGGACGCCAAACGCTGCACCATGGGATAAGCTCACCTGGCCCTTCGGGCCAGGTGAGCTAAAAATCCGTAAATTTTGCTTGAACGTTTAAAAAAAAAAAAAAAAATATTACCCAAAAAGTAGTGCAAGTCACGAAAATCAGCCTTCAATATGTATTTCATCACCTTATTCCACCAACAACATAAACCTTGGGATGCGAGAAAAATAGCTAAACATTAGTTAACTGCAGCTGGATCACTGGGTTTTGCTGAAAGTGCATGAATTACACACATGCTATACTGATAATATTGTTTATGCGTGTTGTGACACATATCAGCACAGCATGTGCACTCCAGACACCCACACCAAACCCCTGTGGCTGGCGAGAGAAGAAAAAA
>NW_018406672.1:2352649-2358647 GCF_002113885.1 Mizuhopecten yessoensis
TCAAGGTCATTCATTTGAACAAACTTGGTAGCCCTTCATCCCAGCATGCTACAGGCCCAATATCAGTACCCTGGGCCTTTTGGTTATTGAGAAGAAGTTGTTTGAAGATTTTAAAGACATCTGACCCCTGTGACCTTGAAAGTGGGTCAAGGTCATTTATTTAAACAAACTTGGGAGCCCTTCATCCCAGCATGTGACTGGCCAAATATCATCATCCTTCGGGCCAGGTGAGCTTAAAACTACTCCTTTCAATCTTTGACTTTTGATCATTTATTACTGACCATTCCTGAAATTCTGCAATGATGATGAGCATCAGTATATTTAATGTGTTAATATTGTTTGATCAGTTCAGTTTTTTTCTATCCAGTTCTTTATTCTTTTTACTTCTTGTGTTACTTTTTCTGTTGCACTTTTCAAAATTTCAGCATCAGTCGCAAATACAAGTAGGCCTGTGGTGATACTGTCGAGTTCAAAATCCAATCCGGTTTCCAATTTCAATCTTCGTATGTTTTGTCCTCCTTTTCCAATGATAAGGCTATATATTTCATTATGAATGTCAACATCTTCATCTGTAAACACCTTTTCAATGCAGTTTCTCATTCTCTGAACTTCTCTTGTCACTTTTTCTGTTGCACTCTTCAACATTTCAGCATCAGTCACATGAACAAGTAGACCTTTGGGGATTCTGGAAAGATACAAATCTAATCCGGTTTCCATTTTCAATCTTTGTATGTTTTGTCCTCCTTTTCCAATGATATGTCTTACAATGTTAGCATGAATGTCAACATCTTCATCTGTTAACACTTTTTCAATGCAGTTTCTCATTCTCTGAACTTCTTTCGTCACTTTTTCTGTTGCACTCTTCAAGATTTCAGCATCAGTCACATGAACAAGTAGTCCTGTATTGATACTGGCGAGTTCAAAATCTAATCCGGTTTCCAATTTCAATCTTTGTAAGTTTTGTCCTCCTTT
The DNA here is from genome assembly GCF_002113885.1 of Mizuhopecten yessoensis. NCBI lineage: Eukaryota > Metazoa > Mollusca > Bivalvia > Pectinida > Pectinidae > Mizuhopecten > Mizuhopecten yessoensis. The sequence goes on from NW_018406672.1 coordinate 2,353,622, forward strand.
TCCAATGATATTTCCTACAATATAATCATGAATGTCAACATCTTCATCTGTAAACACTTTTTCTATGCAGTTTCTTATCTTTTGTACCTCTTCTGTTATTATTTCTGTTGTACACTTTAACACTTCAGAATCTGTCCCGAAAACAAGAAGACTTGGGCCTAGATCTGGATTTGTTTTAGTATCAAGGTCCAAATCTAACCCAGTTTCCAATCGCAACTTTTTAATGTTCTGTCCACCTCTTCCGATGAGAAATCCACAAATGAGACGATGCACATCAGCATCCGAATCTGTTAACACTTTAGCAGCGAGATTTCTATGGTTTATAATTCTGTGTGTCCCTTGCTCTAGATCTATTGTCGTAGAAGCTACGGGTGTGGTAGAGAAGTAACTGAGCCTGTCGACAATCACACGGACACGTGGTTTGCTTACTGGGCGCTGAATTCCTTTTCCGTTTCTTGTCACAGAGGAACACGGCCTTGGTATTCTGAATTTGTATCCTAGGTCTTGGAACAAACATTTTGCATTGCTTATTGAACCGAAACTTGCGAGTCCAGAATTGAGAAGCCGGTAAGCTCGTGCCCTAACCAAACAGCCTGCCATTTTGTTTTTGGCGTTGGGTGCGACTAATGACCGAAAAAGGATTCAAACCGATAACCTGCCAGTATCCTACCCGGCCAGGGAGAGCCCCGTAGCGAGATATGGACATATAACTGTTACAGTCCACTAACGGCGATGCATACCTTTGCATATACTATTTTGTCACAATGCCATTGTAATGAACAGTTATGCAAGTTATTGAGTGTGTGTACGTACCAGTGGCGCCTATATCTATTTCCGGTGTCCTGTCGAGGTACGTGTGTACGTGTGGAGTATTGTCAGCTTAACATGATCGTGTAAATAAACCATGTGTAATCAGCGGTTGCGGGTCTCACTTAAAAGCGTCTTCAACCGACAACAAGCGTCTTCAAGTGACAACAAGCGTCGCCAGACAAAATCTTCAAAAATACTGAATAAAGTAAGCGACATCAGAAGATGTGTTGTTAATATGACAATAATACACCTCTATACCAAATTTCAATTTGATATTTGAAAAATTGACCGAGTTATGATGAATTGAATTTTACGATCGCGGCGTGGAAAATGTGGGTATTAGCAAGTTGAAAAGTGTAGAAATTTGAATAAATGACTGAGTAAGGATGTTTTTGATTACTACGATCGACGGCTTGGCACACGTGTGTGAATAGAACTCGACAGATTGTGAAGCGTCTTCAAACTATATCTCTAAAATTAATCGATTAAGTAACCGACATCAGAAGAAATGTTATTCATATAACTATGCTACACCTTTATACCAAACTTCAGGTAGATTTGTTAAAAAATGATTGAGCTATCGTGAATTTAATTTTACGAAGCTATACGCCGTGTCACATATGTGTACGTAGGGTATAGGGCTTCGCATAGGTGAACACAGTTAGACCGGATTATATTGTAGAACTCTCAGCCACACTCTTGAAACGAGCATGTTACCAGACCCTGTGGACGTGGTTCTACTCGGGGTCCGTTATATGTTCGTGTGACTGATCGATTTAATGTTAGTGTTTAAAAAAAATCCCTAAATACCTATAAGTTTAAATGAAGACTACACTAACATTTAATGGTTATTGTTGTAAAGGTACAGCTGAAAAATACAATCGTTTTAAACTTCTTTTGAAATAACTGACACACATGTGTAAATATCGGTATTTCATATAATCAAATACATTTTGTTTGTATACGTAAGAATAACTGTTTCTCTGGAACAGGACCAAGCATAATAGGAGAATTTTCCTTACATTTCCTAACCAAGTTGGGGTTATTAAAAACCAAGGCAGTAACGAAGCATGGTCCAAGGTTAAATGTCCTATCAATTCCTAAAATTGCGCCGTTTTTGGTACAAGCGGTTTTCATATCCGTCAGCTGGTTGTCGGTATAAAGGATAACTGAAGGGGGTTTCCCTTTTGTCACAATTACTTCTCGAATGAAATTGCTGTCATGGATTTCATTGACAACACTTAAAAGTCCGTCCGCCGTATTTTGACTATAACTGTTTGGTTGTTTGTCGTCACGTTTTTTTTCTGCAAAAGATACTTGGCATTGTGAATTTGCCTAAGGTCTCTGGGTTCATTCATAGAATCGTCCAGTGACTTAATGTCGTCTAGAATGACTTTCGGAGCCTGTTTGTTAATTAACCTATCGTGTATCGACTCCTTTGTAGCGAGAGTTGCGCGCTGATACTCTTGTTTTGTATGTTTAGAACGGCCGTGGATAGAGGGTTGTGAAGGAAATATTCCTAAATACTCTGCAATAGCAATGTTCATCGCGTCAAACCCTGGCATTCTGTCGAACCAACTTATACGTTTTTCATAGGACGCGTCGCGTGCAAGGGTCGAGTAATACCGTTTCAGTACAAAAATCTCGTCCAATTGTGGCTGTGGGTTAAGTGGTACGGTTTTTTGTTTCACCATCTTACAAAACATATCTCACTCTACATAGTGATGTATTCAAGAAGTTTATGACCACCGATGTCTCCAGAGTTTTCCTGCAGGTTGCAGGAAATGACATCAATGCAATACAGGCAGCACCCCAAGGTCCACTTCTGGTCCTTGCGGGGGCCGAGGCGCCTCAAAAGGTCAGACTTTGTTCTTGGCGGTTCTCTAGACAGGTTCGACTAGCGTTGTTCTGTCAAAGACTGCGCTAGTCGCCTGCTTAAACGGCCCTTTTCAGGGCCACCATCTTTCTCAAAAAGTCCTGAGAAACTCGAAAATTACGCATTCCCATCCCCCTCCCACTATATTAGTTCAGGGGCGTATAGTGAAGGGGATTAGCAACTCCCTCTCTGCCTTACCAATTTTATGACACGTCAATCTAGACTTACCTCCCCCTGATTCCGGACCAGATAGTGAGCGCCACCTATCTCAATTTTGACAAAGCAAGATGGGGTCGATACCACTTCGTTAGATGCAGAAGATGGTGTGAAAACAAACCAATCTCGATAAGTGTTCTTACGCCATTTGTTTATCCCATTGTAATAAGCTGATTGTATAACTTTTAATTGATAAAATCTGTGGTATCATAGTAATTGATGTCTCGTTTTTGGGTTATATTTTTCTATTTTAAACGCGATGTAACGCGTGGTTCAGGGTATTGTGGTGGGCTTCGATAGACAAAAATGCGGGATAAAAAAAACCTACCTCACTCCAAAAGTATTTGACTGATCTTTTTTAAATTAGCAGCAACAGAAAGCTTAATAAATTTTATAACGACCCAAGCCATTTTAATTGCAAATAACATAATTTAACTTGTGTTATTTTTGTGTCAAAAAGACTAAATATCTGCATTATTTTTCACTGGAACATAAATCATTATTTCGAAAGTAGTTGGTGACTGCTCACTGTTTTGATTAAATTTTATAAACTATCGATTATATTTTTTAAAACAATTAATATCAATAAACATCTGAGTAATTTCTATGTTAAGTAGGCCTGATTTGATTTGCATTATTTGGAACGATAGCGATGTCACAGATGAAATTACTCGTCTGATAACGAAGGACACGTGTTGTTAAAAACCGTAAACAACCGGAAATGTTAAACGCAACAAAAAAGTCATAACTCGATCATTTTTTCTAATATCGAGCTGAAATTTGGAATATATATCAATAAAAGCCTAACTAATAACATATCTTCTGATGTCGCTTACTTTAGCGGGTAATTGTAACGATATTATCTGGCGACGCTTTCTTCACTTTACATGCTAACATGTGCCACGCCGCGATCGTAAAAATTCAATTCATCATAACTCGGTCATTTTATCAAATATCAAATTGAAATTTGGTACAGAGGTGTATTATAGTCATATTAACAACATATCTTCTGATGTCGCTTACTTTATTCAGTATTTTTAAAGATTTTGTCTGGCGACGCTTGTTGTCACTTGAAGACGCTTGTTGTCGGTTGAAGACTGAGACCGGCGGTTGTTATACAAATTCAGCCAATCAGAGCGCGAGTTCGATTGTCGGCCATTACCTCCGACAACTTTGTCGGACATTGACACGAGGGTAAATACGAACAGCAGTGAAATAATGGTGAAGAAGTGCTCCTGGGGAACCAGCAACAGCGACAGCCGATATGCAGAAAGATTGGAGAACGGTGTGACATTAATTTCCTTTCCAAAACCTTAAAACCAACCTAGAAACATGCCTGAGATGGGTGAAGGCTTGTGGACGACCCCATTCGCAGCTTAACGCAACAAATATAGATAGACACAAGTTCGTTTGTTCAAAGGTATGTTTATATCCCGATATTAGAAAATATAATGTAGTAAAGCAGAGTATATGGTTGACCAAACAGGCAATACTCACATAATCCTCAATTTCATTCATATGTTTTTAATATCTCAGCAAAACTTGTTGACACTGAGTAAACATAAGTAGCTATGCCCAAGCTAAGGGGAGATAACTCCAATTGAATTTTCGCGCCGCGCCAAAATTTCGTCACACTTTTATACCATCGGAAGAACGGTGATTTTATCGTGCTTTTCCATGTTATAGAAATGGATACATGGTAGGAATTTTATCTTCGATATCCCTCGTCACTTTACTACAGTCTATATTACAAATATCATGGCGGAAACACAAGGAGCGGAGATTGTGAAATATTGCAGAAGCGACAATTTCCTTATAAAACCGAGTACATCCATCAAAATTATATACAAATGTTCAGTAATTATCCCTTAAAATAAGTATATATATATGCCAATATGTCAAAACCGTTCTTGGTATGAAAAATGCTGTTGAAATCCCAAGGGGTAGTATAACGGTAAATCCAATATGGCGGACACCTCGCCTCGAAAACGTAAACAAATCCCACCTGTACCAGACAAAACTCGCTAGAAGGATATTGCATTAACGGTTGTTTACCTATCGTGTAAAGGTATCTGTTCTCTTTGTTTTCTGTATATATTTTAAACATTAAATGATGTATATTTG
>NW_018406672.1:2360266-2367914 GCF_002113885.1 Mizuhopecten yessoensis
CAATGATATGGAGGATCCCCAGCCCACTTCAGTCCCAGTTAACACTCCAGACAGTACTGGCCATGTAGCAGCACCACAGCAAGAACATGATCTTGTACAAACTGATGTCCAAGGTATAGATATGCTTTAGTATAAAGCTGAGATAAATTTTGAAAATGGAAAGATACCAAAATATCATTTTATCTATAAAACCAGAAACTGAACTATGCACTATACATCAAACTCATTTGGCATGTAGTCTCCATATGTATATAGTCCTAGAACACTTATGGTATTGTTGTGTACAATTTCAATTGTATTGGTTTTCATTAAATATTTAATACCAGTTTTAACTGGAATAAAATACAGTGAAGCCTGTCTCGTCCGACCCCTGATTATTCAGACACTTTACACATAATGCTGTAATCCCATGTGTTATGAAAATAATAGTATATGACCTGTGTATTTAGACTATTGACAGACTATTTTTCTGTAATCTTACCAGTATGTTATGCCCCAGTGAATGTCAGGTTAGACAGGTTTCACTGTATACATGTATAACTATTATCAATTAAAACAATTTTTAGAGACTAGGAATTGCAAACCAATATATTTTAAAGGCTTCAAGTTCTAATGTGAAATTGTGGCAATATCAAAGTATGTGTGTACATTATTATTGGGTTTGCGCATGCAGTTGGTGTGATTTAGGTAAAGCTATATATGGTATACCTTATCTTTTGAGGTAATATTTTGGTCATAAACGGAATATCAGGATAAATTCTTTCAACAAACAGTTCTTTTGTTGTGAACACAACAAGGTCATACCATGGAGCACCTGTGACTAGCAGTTAAGCAGTTGTCCTTGTATTTGAACATAGTAGTTGTGTTTTCTGTTCATTTTTACAACATTGTTTTCATAATTAGGTACAAAATTCTGGATCACATTGCAAGCTTCAGTAATACTCATCTGCCTTGCTACAAAGGGACATTTTATTTCCACAATACCAGTCTCCCCTTTGTCACATACTTTACCATCAGGTGTGGCGGCTAGATGGGAAAATTCATTGTTTATAACTAACCCACAATCATGGACATGTACGTATGTTTTAGACAGACTTTTGATTGACATATTTTTCTCTGGCAATTTTCCCCCTACTAATACCATAATCTGTTGATACAGAAGAAAATGTCTTTATTGTAAACAAATCTCTTAGCATAGCATCAGTAGGACCTTTCTTTCTGTTTACAACTTTGAACATCTGAGATGCTGTAAGACTTTTCTCTCTCCCATAGGGCGTTGGTACTTTGGGACCGTGTTGCCTTTTCCAACATTGCAACCTTTGACATTTCCACCAAATCTTGGTAACAAGGTGGCATCCTAACTTTTACTGGTTGGGTATAAATCATTTCTCAGCAAGACATGACATTGCCATTGTCAAAAGCAATGTCATTCTTCTGAGACTGAAAATAAAATCAAATCAGCTGAATTTGATTTATTTATAGAACTTTTTTTCAGGAACATCTTTGGAACTACTATCAGCAGCAGCTGAAATCAAAAGGCTACAACAACAAGTTCATCAGTCTGAAGTCTTATTCAATGAATACAGAGTGTGGTATGAACAACATGAAGCTACATTCGGAAATCCTGTAAGTGATGACAAACCCAAACCACTGACTGTTCAGGAGATTTTAAAGGAGGAATCACAGATTCAAGGATTATTTGAATATTATACAGGATTCAAATTCTCAACATTCCAGGCCCTACTTGACTTTCTCACTATTCATGCCCCACAACACCATAATAACAGGAAAGACATAGTTAACATGGAGTGCGAGGATAAACTGTTGTTAACATTGATGAGACTGCGACACAATTTTGGTCTTAAAGATCTGGCTTTTAGATTTGCTATCTCCACTCAAGCAGTGATTTGCAGAACAGGATGCGAACCTCTGGCATACCGTGAACCGTTGTAAGTTCGCAGGTCCCTGTCGCAGATGGAAAAACTTGTAAACTAGGCCTGCTGCACATCAGATCTTGTCACTCTTAGATATTGAAGAATGGAGGAAGGGTAATACTATATAATTTTGGGAATGGGGCATGGGGTAATAATGTACTGATGATTTGTTATCAACACAGAATTAATGCTTTGTCCTTAAAAAGAGGACAAAAGGGAGGGATAAATGTCTATGTTATGCCTTTATGTAAGCTGCTATTCACTTCATTTGCAGGACTTGGATGAGTGCATTAAAGGAATAATTAAATATAATTAATATGACTCATGTTTTAGACTTTTTATTTCTTCACTGTAAACAGTACATTAAGGAACAAATGTTTTGTATAGGGCCTACTCCCTTGTTTTTATTTGGATGTAATCGCACAGTACAGCAACAGATGTCGAAGACGACTGTTAACGTTATCAATGTCCACCTTTTGTTATATATAGTTTTTGCATTTTGAATGACTCATTGACTGCCATGATTGTACGTTAGGCCTGCACTACAGTCTGTAGTTTAGGGTACACACATATATATAGGGGGTTCATATATGATCATATTGCTATAGGTAAGATTACACACATAAACAGTTTAACACCAGCTTGTCATACTTGCCAACTTTTTAAAATGTCCATCAGGGAGATTAAAACAAATGTATGTATGTACTGTACACCCTAAGGAAATGGCATCTTTTGAGCTGTTCTTTCAGATGAAATTTTAGCAAATTCACTAGTTTAACTTGCTCAATTTCTTCTCTTGGCCTAGCACCCACTATCACATGCCATGATCTTCAAATAGATGAAGGTGGTCATTACTATGTAGATGTAAAACTCGTGAGTCTCCCTCCTATATAGGGAGAATTGCCAAGTATTGAGCCGCGGATACCGCTATTTAAAAAAACCCGTCTGAACAAGGAAACCAACGTACATCACTGCATGATATTGTGAATAACCGTTTAATTAAAAAAGAAAAGAAAAACGGAACTCGACAGACCTAAACTGGATAATTACCCAGCTGAACAGTATGCGTCCTTAACACACTTCTTTGGTAAGCCTACTGTACATGTAATGTTAACAAGTGTGGCTTCTCCCCCTTTCTCATGCTTCGGTAGCATCTCCCTCCGATTGCCACCTCCGCTTGGACATCATTTTTTGTTAAATTTAGGTTGTGGACATAGCCCTCTCTAAAATCAATAGTTCCCCTGGATAAACATTTTTCAGAAATGTTTGCATCTTGAATGTATCCCATACAAAAATCATCGGGAATGTCCCCGAGTCCTGCAACAGTCGCTGCCGCCATCGCCATGGGCAAAATTTTACTATGGCTTGTTTACATTTGTTGTCGGAGCATGTAGTCACATGACTTTGGTTGCTACATGGGGGCGGGGCATGGAAGGGTGAATTCTGAAGCTGACTGAAGAACACGGCGAAGATACAACAACCATAAGGTATACATACAAAGGCTGGATAAGTCTTTGTGGAAGGACTGCATAGTTTTTGATAGCCAGTGACCAGTGGTCGTGAAGCAGTAGGTTAGGATGATTAGCGGTTGTAAGGCTTGTGCACGGTGTAGCTATTACACGTGTGAACTGGTGCGCTGCGCTGGATAAGCCGGTGCGCAAGGTTGTCACTGCGCTGTACTAGTGCCGGGAGCACTCGTAATAGTCGTGTGCTAGTTGTTAGTGCCGTGCGCCGCGCTGCATAAGCCGGTGAGTTGTAGGTCTTGTCTAGCCCCCCCCCCGTTAATGTTAAATATGTATTGTAGTTGTGAGTCCCGTGGCAAGTAGCACGATCCTGTTTATTGTATGCAACTGTATCATAGGTTTGTCGTATTAAAAACCTTTGTAAATAATACTAATTATAGTCTGATTAGTTTTGCTTGGGTCCAATTCTTATAGGAAGTCTCTGCGCTACTAAGCAAGTGCGCTAAGGCGAAGCTGCCGGAACTGCACAGTATATCCCGAGACACTTGGGAGGACCAAATAGGTACTGACCACGGTGCACAGTTATTGACGTATTGGTCTGCATTATTCTGATATCTGGTTTCAAAAGTAAATATGTGTATTTAAAATAATTGTATATTAAACCTGGATTTGTAGCAGAATATTGTATATAATTCTATTCTTCTTAAAAAATCTACAGATATATTACTAGTGGAGTCTATATCATTCCAAAACAAAATTATGTTATTTTCTTCTTGTTTTCATGGAATGGAGGGAAAACAAAGATTTTGAGGTTTAGGAAAATGTTATCATATCAGTACAAAAAGTTCGGCTTACAAAGAAATGCTGTGAAAACAGAGGCAAATAAATAGCATCCGTGACGTGTATCTCGTGGCGTTTCAAACATACAGAAGTCCATAGTATATACATTCTGTGTGTAGTGAGCATGAGCATAATATCCCCAACACGTCGAGATCTTATCAGGGTCAGAAAAGATGACTGGGGTGACGTGATCAGTCGCTAAATGTATTTTGTAAATATGCGGGTTGGTGTCATGTGGATGGAACTGACCATGCCACTTTCTCAACGTGACAAATCTCTGCTTAGCGCTCGGGCCGAATGTCACATCTCTAGATCTTGTACATCTTTCTTCCACGGTCAAGGTACTGACAGTTCTAAAGATGTTTTTGTTTGAAGTATGTAACATATTTGACCCCTGTGACCTTCAAAGAAGGTCAAGGTCGTTTTAATGAGGAAACTTTATAGCACTTCATCACAGGTACCTACTGGCTAAAAAACATGACCCTGGGTCTTATGGAACTAGAGAAGAATTTTAAAATTCTTAACCCACGTTAACATGTGACCCCTGACAAGCACTTAAAGTTGACCTTTGACCTCGTTACTGTAATAAAGAAAACTATTCACACAGCTGGTCTACATAAGATACCCAAGTATTATGACTGCAGTCCAAATGGTTCTTAGGATGTTGTTGTTTTAAGTGTTTACCATATTTGACCCCCGTGACCTTTAATGTAGGTCAAGGTCATTTTAATGAGGAAAATGTATAGCACTCCATCCCAGGTACCTACTGGCCAAATATCATGACCTTTGGCTTTATGGAACTTGAGAAGAAGATTGTGAAAGCTTATAACCCATGTTGACCTTTGACCCCGACTAGCACTTTAAGTTGACCTTTGACCTCATTACTGTAATTTAGAAAATAAATTGCACTGCTGGTCTACATAACATACCCAAGTATCATGACTCTAATCCTTATGGTCCTCTATAAATATTGTTGTTTGAATAGTTTAACATATTTGACACCTGTGACCTTGAAAGTAGGTCAAATTCATTTTAATGCAGAAAGTTGATACCACTTTATCCCATCTACCTACTGGTCAAATGTCGTGACTCTAGGTCCTCCAGTTCATCAGAAGAAGTCGTTCAGAGTAAAAAGGTGGCGGACAACGGACGGGCCAGGTGAGCTTAAAATGTAATGTCTTGCCATGTTTACTTATTATTGATTTGGATTGTGATATGCTATATGATCATCAAAATTTGATGCAGTTACATGTTGATTGATGTTATATCAGTATGGTTAAGTTTTGATGTTATTATGTTGAGGGAATGCCTTAATACAACTTTCAAGTTCAATGTGCAATTCTGACATACATGCATTCACCATCATTTCATTTGGATTTAAATTTACCTAGCACAGGTATTATACTAGGCATATGTTTGACTCCTTGCCATCTAATCAAGTGTCTTCCTATCTAAGCTTTAACAGTGGCATTTTAAAGTTTGGAACAGAATTATAGCCATTGTAGTTATAATTAGCATGGATTCAGAAGTGAGAATGTTACATTCTTTCTATTTAACAGTATTTATACATAACCATGTCTTAATTGTGTACATGTCAGATTGTTTTATGGAACCGGAATTGCCATTATTAAAATTCTATGGAGATGAGGCCACTGCCAACATCAGAATGATCTTTGTAATTATCCATTGATCAGCATACTTCATACAAATATATCATATCAAAACATTAAAGTCTAAAGATATTGTGATGCTTGTATTTTGCAGGCTGATGAACTAACGACAGAGAGGAAAGTCATCAATGTTCACATGTACTGTCTGAAGTTAGAACGACGTCATTATCTGATGATTACTTTGATTACCTCAGTTGTCACTCTTTCATTGTAAATGAAGCAAACCTTTTTACCAATAGATCAGGTGAAATTTACCAGAAGTCTGTTGTTTTATTTATCGATACTCAACATGCATATGTAGTAGGACGAGGAATAGTGATAAAGATAGTGCCGTCGCTGGGGCTCGAACCCACAATCCTTGGCTCTCCAGCCCGATGCTCTACCGCTGAGCTAAAGGAAAATTCCCTACATGTACAGGTGACGCTTGTAAGGCCACCTAATCAATGCACATCTTTTACACTAAACCCTCCCTGCCTCTTCATAAACCAACCCAGGTTATTTGACCACCCACCAAAGGTTCTCCTACCTTGAACGGGGAGGGTCAACGGCACCAGTTTGTAGCAGGACGAGGAATAGTGTGCCGTCACTGGAGCTCGAACCCACGACCCTTGGCTCTCCCACTCTTTGTGGATGTCGGATGCTTAGGTGCTTTGTCTACATTGTAGATTTCAGGAAAAAATTCAAACTTGCTTTGAATACCTATGATGAGATTATATGAGGAAGTAAGATCCTGCCTTACCCCTCAGGCTGGAGGGGTAGGGTTTAAAGAGGAATAATTAGCTAACATTTCAAAACTCCTTTTCCTCATATGTACCACAATCCAAATCACTTCATGAATGAAAAAGTCCTTTGTTGCTTTATCTAAATGGTAAATATATTTACCCCTGTTCATCAGTTCTCCCATGGGGAAGGGTGCAATTTGCTATACTTGATATAGGGAAATAACATTTTGGGTATATTTTGTCCATTTTTATCAGGAAATACTTCATATAGCTGTAACAAATTCTCAGGTGCCTGTGTATATTATAACTGAGGTGACCATTAAGGTCTTTTGTTAAAATATTCAATTATATTTGCAATATATCTGACATACTCATAACTGATGAATTGCATAAACAAAACACCTGCGATCACAACAAAGTCAGAATTTCATGTGAAATATGTTGTTTATTTCAACAAAACTTAAATAATTATAAACAGTAAGGTATTTTCTTCTATATATCTGAAAATAACATGTTAATTTTCCCGAAGTCCCTAATTACCGGGGTATATGCGAAAAAACGTGATTTTCACGGTTGACTGCGTCATACAAGTTTTACCCCCTTGAAATACACATTGTCGTTTTTTTAAATTATTAGATAATAAATCAACATTTTTGTAATTGTCACATTTAGAAAATAATGTTTGAAATTATCTTATATTTTTATAACAAGAGGCCCATGGGCCTTAACGGTCACCTGATATATTTATACAGAGAGTTGATTTTGATTTTAACATGAACAGAAATATTATTCAAAGTGACAAAAAACAATAAAACCACCTTACTCAATATCTAGCATACAGATTTCAGACTAAAAAGGATTTGAAACTAGCACCTCTGATTCTTAACAAGGAAAATGAAGAAATTTTAGCACACTGACTCCTTTGAGCCCCACCCTACAGCCCTTGGGGGTAGGGCTGGCTCAAAATTTTCAAAGTATCAAACTGTCAATTCAAGGTTATAATTCCAATCAAGTTATTA
>NW_018406672.1:2368389-2480682 GCF_002113885.1 Mizuhopecten yessoensis
AGTCAATTCAACCCTTTTTGGCCCCGCCCCTCAGGCCCCTGGGGGCTTGGGACTAAACCGGCCACTATTTTTGTTGACCTTTGTCCATGGAAGGTCCCTGCAAAATTTCATTGAAATTGGTTCTGGGGTTTTGGAGAAGAAGATTTTTGAAATTTTAGTCAATTTGACCCTTTTTGGCCCCGCCCCTCAGGCCCCTGGGGGCTTAGGACTAAACTGGCAATCATTTTTGTTGACCTTTGTCCATGGAAGGTCCCTGCACAATTTCATTGAAATTGGTTCAGGGGTTTTGGAGAAGAAGTCGAAAATGTAAATTGTTTACGGACGACGACGACGGACAAAAGGCGATCACAATAGGTCACTTGAGACTTTGTCTCAGGTGACCTAAAAAGTATAAACAATCGCGTTAATGAGATATTAAGATATCTTTATATTCCTGGTACAGGGTTTCAGTCAGGGTCCGGTACAAGATTTACCTATCGCTACCACCTTTGTATTGTGCACATGTTTCCGATGATGTAACACGGCTAGAAATATCGCATATTCTGGAAATAGCGCAGTTGACAGGGCTTTACTTCTTGATACAGAGACGAAAGGGAGAAATGTATTAAAGTTTTTTTTATGAAAAACGAATGCAAAGATATATAGCTTCCTATTGAATAACTATTTAAGTCATGGGATTGTGTATTTATTGATATTTTTTTTCATAATCGCCGGGAAATACCTAGCGCTTATCCAGACAGCCAAAAGGCTGTCGTAGCACTACAAGGGTTAAAATGTAAAAAGCAGCCATTTTAACTCCAGTGTGCAAGTCTGTGACATCAAACAATTGAAACCAATCACAGGGCCGATAGGTCATATTGCATAGGTAATAAATAGTATGACCACATGTTACGCAAAAAAATATGACATCGCTATATTCACTAGATAACACACGACATTATGTGATAAAAACTAATCCTTTCAATCTTAACTTCTGATCATTAATTACTGACCATTCCTGAAATTCTGCAATGATGATGAGCTTCAGTATATTTAATGTGTTAATATTGTTCGATCAGTTCAGTTTTTTTCTATCAAGTTCTTTATTCTTTTTACTTCTTGTGTAACTTTTTCTGTTGCACTCTTCAACATTTCAGCATCAGACGCAATAACAAGTAGGCCTGTGGTGATACTCTCGAGTTCAAAATCCAATCCGGTTTCCATTTTTAATCTTTCTATGTTTTGTTCTCCTTTTCCTATGATATTTCTTACAATGTTAGCATGAAGGTCAACATCTTCATCTGTAAACACTTTTTCTACGCAGTTTCTAATTCTTTGTACTTCTTGTGTCACTTTTTCTGTTGCACTCTTCAACGTTTCACCATCAGTCCCAATTACAAGTAGGCCTGTGCTGATAATGGAGAGTTTAAAATCTAATCCGGTTACAAATTTCAGTCTTTGTAAGTTTTGTCCTCCTTTTCCAATGATATTTCCTACAATATAATCATGAATGTCAACATCTTCATCTGTAAACACTTTTTCAATGCAGTTTCTCATTCTCTGAACTTCTCTTGTCACTTTTTCTGTTGCACTCTTCAACATTTCAGCATCAGCTACTTGAACAAGTAGACCTTTGCTGATAGAGGAGAGATGTAAATCTAATCCAGTTTCCAATTCCAATCTTTGTATGTTTTTTCCTCCTTTTCCAATGATACGGCTATATATTTCATTATTAATGTCAGCATCTTCATCTGTTAAGACTTTTCCAATGCAGTTTCTTACTCTTTGTACTTCTTGTGTTACCTTTTCTTTTGCACACTTCAACGTTTCAGCATCAGTCACAGATACAAGTAGTCCTGTACATGTGGTGATACTGTCGATATCAAACTCTAATCCGGTTTCCAATCTCAATCTTTGTACGTTTTGTCCTCCTTTTCCAATGATACCGTTATATATTTCATTATTAATGTCAACATCCTCATCTGTAAACACTTTTCCTACGCAGTTTCTTATTCTTTGTACTTCTTGTGTCACTTTTTCTGTTGCACTCTTCAACGTTTCACCATCAGTCCCAATTAAAACTAGGCATGTGCTGATAATGAAGAGTTCAAAATCCAATCCAGTTTTCATTCTTTGTATATTTTGTCCTCCTTTTCCAATGATTTTTCTTACAATATAACCATGAATGACAACATCTTCATCTGTAAACACCTTTTCAATGCAGTTTCTCATTCTCTGAACTTCTCTTGTCACTTTTTCTGTTGCGCTCTTCAACATTTCAGCATCAGCCACTTGAACAAGTAGACCTTTGCTGATACGGGAGAGATCAAAATCTAATCCAGTTTCCAATTTCAATCTTCGTATGTTTTTTCCTCCTTTTCCAATGATAAGGCTATATATTTCATTATGAATGTCAACATCTTCATCTGTAAACACCTTTTCAATGCAGTTTCTCATTCTCTGAACTTCTCTTGTCACTTTTTCTGTTGCACTCTTCAACATTTCAGCATCAGTCACATGAACAATTAGTCCTGTTTTGATAATGTCGAGTTTAAAATCTAATCCGGTTTCCAGTTTCAATCTTTGTATGTTTTGTCCTCCTTTTCCAATGATATGTTTTACAATGTTAGCATGAATGTCAACATCTTCATCTGTAAACACTTTTCTTATGCAGTTTCTTATCTTTTGTACCTCTTCTGCTATTATTTTTTTTTCACTCTTTAACACTTCAGAATCTGTTCCGAATACAAGAAGACTTGGGCCTAGATCTGGTTTTGTTTTAGTATCAAGGTCAAAATCTAACCCAGTTTCCAATCGCAACTTTTTAATGTTCTGTCCTCCTCTTCCGATGAGATATCCACAGATGAGACGATGCACATCAGCATCTGAATCTGTTAACACTTTAGCAGCGAGCTTTCTATGGTTTATAATTCTGTGTGTCCCTTGCTCTAGATCTATTGTCGTAGAAGCTATGGGTGTGGTAGAGAAGTAATTGAGCCTGTCGACAATCGCACGGACACGTGGTTTGCTTACTGGGCGCTGAATTCCTTTTCCGTTCCTTGTCAGAGAGGAACACGGCCTTGGTATTCTGAATTTGTATCCTAGGTCTTGAAACAAACATTTTGCATTGCTTATTGAACCGAGTCTAGAATTGAGAAGCCGGTAAGCTCGTGCCCTGACCAAACAGCCTGCCATTTTGTTTTTGGCGTTAAGGGTGCGACTAATGACCGAAAAAGGATTCAAATCCGATAACGCCTGCCAGTATCCTACCCGGCCAGGGACAGCCCCGTAGCGATATATGGACAGTCCGCTTACGTCGATGCATGCCTTTGCATATACTATTTTGTCACTGCAACAGTAACATGTATATTCAAGTCAATTGAATTGTCTAGTGACAATAACGATAATATATATTTTTTTAAATATACTGACGTTATAATATAAACATTCGACAGGGAACAACGATTTACCCAAAATCACCCCCAAAAGACCAAAACAAACCAAAAAACACACCCAAGGCTAATTAACACACGAATATAAACTTTTGACGAATTTGAAATATTGGGATTGATACCATTTAACAGTTGGGTATGGACATTTTAACAATGCACTCAAGTGCAGCAAAATAATCACTATATTTGTGCTATTCCAATTGTAATCTAGTTTTATTTTGCATCAATTCAAATCAATTGGATATTACATATACCGATTACTGATGGGCTTTATACCCGAACACATAATATGAAATAGGCACTGCATGCCTAGCTACAAGCCTTTGTGATGATAGTACTAGTGTAGATCCCGTGTGAAGCACCAGCTTAGAGCTTTAAGGTAACAAAATTAACAGAATCCCTCCTTAGGACATGCTAGGTGCGCCAAATATTAATTCTGACATGAAAATGAAATGAATGGTGGTTTAAAAAAATTGTATTTTAATTAAGAAAACCTGCCAGATATTTCATGTATAGGCCTTAATTGTTGTTGTTATTATTTCAATACTTTTTGTCAATATATCGCCTGATCCCTTAAGTACCGAAATATTTTAAGACAAAATGACAGAAATATGATCTACATATGTACTGTGCTTAAATATTTATAAACAAGGCAACCCATATAGTCCCCAACCGGTAAGAATTTCTATATTTAACAAACAGTACACTTATGTCAGGAAGCATAGGTCGATCACAGTGAGGTAAGAGTGACCTACTTCCCTCCACCATCCCAAGATGTCCTTTTTCATCAAATCTGGTTACTCGGGTGAAATATAGTATAGAAGATATATGCCCGGGACAAATGTTTTCAAATGTATAAGTCATTGGTCACATTGACCTAATTCTGTACACTCCGCCATCCCAAGATGTCCTTGTGCACCAAATCTAGAAATGCCAGGTAAAAAAGTATATAAGATATGTCCCGGACCAACATTTTCAAAAGTAAAGGTCAAAGGTCAAAACATGCGTCACAGTGACCTAATTATGTACACTCCATCATCCAAAGCTGTCCTTGTACACCAAATCTGGTTACTCCAGGTGAAAAAGTATAGAAGATATGTCCCTGACAAACTTCTCTGGACGGATGGAGAGACAGAGTGCAAACCTAGTCACACCCACCCACCCTGAAACTGTTGTGGGGCTAAAAAATAATATATAAATATATATCATATATAATATGGGCGGTACATAATTGTCCGACAAATATTGCTCACAATTCTCAGAAAAAAAAGTGAAAAAATGAAATAAGATATTTTCGTAAAATTTACCCTTTCCAGTGGAGGAATGAATGACACGTGGGTAATGAAATAACAAGTTCAGATAAAGCGACTTCGTACCTTTCCATCCATGAAGAGTATTGATTCTAGCAAATTTGGATCTGAAGAAGAAGATTGTTGAAATTTCAGCCAATTTGCCCTCTTTGGCCCCTCCCTTCAGGCCCTAGAGATGGTCCAGATTCTTAATTTTCATACCATCAAATGAAAATCATTCCAACCCATTAAAAAAAATCCCACAAAAAGTAAGAAAAATATAAACTACAGTAAGGCCAAAAACATATGTTTCAGGTATCCTGATCATGATCTTCCTTAATCTTTCCTGTCGACCTTAGAACATTTTACCACCTAAATGTACACCATGAAGATCAATCTAATAGCCAGGCAATGCTCACAGTCATTCCTTCAATTTTACATGTACTTTCTTCCTGTTCTGGTCATGGGATCCTGACCACATTCACACTCACCACTGAAATGCATACAAATTCATTTTAAGAAACAAAAATTGTCATAAAGCATATATATTGATTCATGGAGGAAAAAAAACCAAGAGGCCAAGAAGGCCTGTATCGCTCACCTGTTTCTTTTGTTACATGGAACTGACATCTACATGTAGGTAACTTCAGACCAAATTTGATAACTAGAACACAAGACATGATTAAAGTAAAACGTTAACGACGGACAGATGGACCTCACACCATGGCATAAGTTCACTTGCCCTTCGGGCAGGTGAGCTAATAAAAGAACGATTAATGAACTTCCCAAATGGTAGTGTACAACTTTGTCCGTCTTCACGAGGGGAGAGAGGTATAAAGTCTGTAATTATCGTTTCTGTATAAGCTGTAACATCAATTGTGTACAACGTCGTGACTAACCTTGACAAGAACAACCTTCTGAAAGATTGCCACTATGGGTTGAGGACTAGAAGAAGTTGGGAAACCTATTTTCTTACCAAGACCCTGAGGGCAACCTTGATCAACCTTGAGAGTAACCATGAGAGCAAAATTGTCGCTAAACTACAGACAGGCCTCGATCATTATCCTAGATTTTGCTAAAACTTTTGCCCATGTCTCGCACCAACTTTTATTGACTTCTACGGTATATGGGAGCCAATTGGGTCGATCAATTTGGCCCTAGGATGCTCCAGACTAAATTAGGATAAAATCCCTTAATCCCTATGGTAGGAAAAGAATTTTAAAGGTTTTACCTCTATTTCCCCTATTGTGCCCCGCCTCTTTGCCTCTAGGGGGGTCAGACACACCGTTTATACAAAATTGGTTCCTCTTCACCCAAGGATGCTTCATACCCAATTTGGACAAAATCCAGTCATTCCTACAGAAGAGGGATTTTGTAGAATTTGCTATGTTTACCCTATTGGGCCCCTCCCTTCTGCCCCCAGGGATGCCACACTTGCTGTTTCCCTTATTGGGCCCACCTCTTAGGTCCCAGGGGGCCACACCCACGGTTTATACCAAATTGGTTCCCCTTAACCCAAGGATGCTCCACACCAAACATGGACCAAATCCTTTCATTCCTACAGACGAAGAAGGATTTTAAAGAATAATTTGCAATGTTTCCCCTATTGGGCGTCGCCCTTCAGGCCCGCCACACCCACGGTGTATATAAAATTGGTTCCCCTTCACCCAAGGATGCTTCAGACCAAATATGAAACAAATCCTTTCATTCCTACAGAAGAAGGATTATAAAGGTTTTACCTCTATTTCTCCTATTCGGCCCCGCCCCTCAGGTCCCAGGGGGGCCTTACCCACCGTTTATACAAAATTGGTTCCCCTTTACCCAAGGATGCTCCACACCAAATATGGACCAAATCCTTTCATTCCTACAGAAGAAGGATTTTAAAGAATAATTTGCTATGTTTCCGCTATTGGGCCAAACCCACTGTTTACACAAAATTGGTTCCCCCTTCACCTAAGGATGCTTCAGACCAAATATGGACCAAATCCTTTCATTCCTACAGAAGAAGAAGGATTTTAAAGAATTTGCTATATTTCCCCAATTACCCCTCAGCCCCCAGGGCGGCCACACCCACCTTCTATACAAAATGGAATCCCCTTGGCCTAAGGATGCTGCAGACCAAATTTAGTCAAAATCTACTTCGCTGTTCAGGACAAGTGACTTTTTAAAGGAAAAGTTGACAGACGGACGGTGCGGTATGGCATAAGCTCACTATGGTCCTTTGGACCAGGTGAGACCACGTGAGCTAAAAAGCTCTGGTGAGTATGGATTTCCTTTGATTACAATATTTTTTTTAAAGAAAACACATGACTACAATGATATCTTTTTATTTTGTTTTTACAAAATGAAAAGTTGATAAATTAATACAAATATAAATACACTTGGTTTCATGCTTTACACTCCAAAAACTTAACATTCGTTAAAATTGCTCAGATTTTGCACTGTACACTTTTTTAAATTAATAACAAATCTATATATCTTAGCAATACCCAATCATCAAACCCACGATCCTGATGGTATCAGCTAGAACTGCATTGAATAGGACAGGGGATAAATCAAGACTGTCTGAATAACGATGTTCCTACAAAGTGAGTGTAAAGGAAAAAATGCTTATGTTTATTGCAAATAACTGCTTATAACAAAGTAGCATGTCAATGTCATAATGATAACAGGAAATGCATGCAGTTAGGACCAAAGGCCTCATTAACTCTTTCCCCCCTGAAGACACTTTTGAACTCTTCCAATTCAAAGGTTGGAATAATTTATTATGGAATTTCAGGGGTGAATGAGTTAAAAAGAGCTCTACAAGTATGGACATGGATACCTTTTGAATAAATGCATTGAACGAAGTAGAAGTTGTTAATGTAATCCCTTGTTATTTACAGTCGAACATTTTTGAAAGCTGAATCTTCATTTCCCAGTAGCTAAACCGAATACAAACAGAAGGGACAAATCCATGACATATTTTCTGTAACAGAACAGTAACCGTTTGTGTTGTAAAACAGAAACATCCTATGTCTTTGTCCGTCGTTTCCAGGTAGTACTTCTCCATCTACATGTGATATAGGTAAAACTGAACTCGCATCAAACTCTTTATTTATGCTAAGTGTATTTTTGTTTGTTTGTTTGTGGTTTAACATCCCCATACAACACAAAATGCTAAAATTCAGACAAATGAAAATTTTCTAGGTTGTCTGAAGCTCAATCTCGGAGATAACATGAAGATCAACAGCTCTTTTATGACAGTGACTGCCAACAAAAATAACCTCATCCAATTCCTGAGATTCTTAGAAAATGTGATGCACATATATACTCTTTCATCAAAACAGTCCATTATGAGACCATGATCACAGATCAGGGAATTAATACACTAGACCATCACAGATATTAGAGATGAGTGCATCACAGTATGGTCACATGACTGGTCACATGACCTTTGGAATTTATTTCACTTGTCCAAACTTCAAGTAGCAAATGCGGATTTCTTTCGTGAATTCAAGACGTTCTTTATAAAAAACTCCCCTGAAAGTAGTAAAAAAGAACATTCAGTTATAATGGATAAGAAAAAGTGATTTCTGTCAGGCTAGAACTTTCTATTATTAATTCTACTGTTAAAATTTTGTTAGGAAATGGTTGATGTTTTTTGTCCAGAACTCAAATTTTATTTTATACCTTCTGGACAAAAATTGGCAACAGGTGGCCATCTTTGATTTTTTGAGTCCAATAAACAAATATACACACTTTTAATAGTTATCTGTGATAGAAAGAAAAAAATGCCTTAATTATAAAACTTAATCAAAAATGTTACTTAGATAAGAATTTTACAAATCGAAAACAAAATGGTATCAGCACACTTGATTCATTTAAGAGTAAGGAGCTGACTTTCCGGTTTAATGTACAAAAGAATGATCTCTACAAAAATAACAGTACATGTTTTTGATAATCTGATGAAGTGGTCTCGGAAAATGTTACTGATTAAAATAATTTTCATTTCACATCATTATGAGGCTAATGAAACGGTCTAAATTATCTGGATGACTTAATCAGCTTTATTTTACAATACTATCTATTAACATTATCGTAAAGTGTTGCCTTAGTCTGAACGATGACCATTTATTTATTTGTTACGGAACTATTGGAAATCTAATCATCCCCAATACAAACGGTACTAGTGATAAGAAAATACCAGAAGGAATGGAATTGACAAGGAGAAGGCAATAGTGGCACGGGAAATTATGAACATTAGAAAAGCGGAGTGTAATAAATACTGGACAGTGTTGCCATCCTGATAATACATATTTTACTATGTTATTTGGAAAGGGCTTTACATAAGTTGGACAACGTGTGCCCAATCCCTTTTGTATATTAGATGCAAATAAAAATATGTTTAAATCATAATCAATTGGAAATATTTTGTTCAAGCCTGTGATAAACTGAAAATAAGTTTTCTGGGTGGCTTTTATAGATTCCATATATGGAGTGGAAACAAAAATTTAGAAAAGTTCTTATCACATTATAATATGATTAATGAATGAATGAATAAGTGAATTTAACAGAAAGTATTATTGAAAACATCAGCAAATTTTGACAGTGTTATTATAGTATAGTAACAAAGAGTAGAGAATTTAATTCTGATGATTTTAAATGAAAGAACATGTACAATGTCATAAAGGAAAAGGTGTGCAATATCATTTTTCAGAAGCATATTAAGAGGCATTCTGAGGACCAGTGTCACAATATTGGCCCCAAAACTAGAAATGGCTACTAATTTTTAAGGTTGAAGGACAGAGCGGGTTACATGTACTGACCGGCTTTGTAGGATGACCTGACCAGCGGCCCACTGGCCGTGTAGGCAAAGCCAAGCTTATCTCCAATCTCCTCCCAGTGTTTAAACTTGTCAGGGTGGACATACTCTTTTACCTGTAAGAAAAACAAATAAATTAACCTACATGTGAAAATAAATCTTAATGACTCTCTACTGGCACCGTCTGACTTTCTACTTTCAAAGATACTCCCAAGTGAGACAGTCCCTTAGGTATGTTTTTTTCCTCAAAATATTTCAAATCATTCTCTGACATATCTGAACAGATAATAAAATGTAACAACCAATACTTAATATTTCAATGCATACTGTTAATTCTTTTTATTGTCTGCATTGAACAATGCTTAGAAATAATTTCAGGACGAATTTCCAGTTGTTGTTCATGTATAAAGATTAAACAAAAATAAATATCTAATAAACAAATTCAAACACCATTTTTAGAATTTTAACTATTTAACAGATTAAATATCCCAGCTGTTACCTTTAAATGCCTTTTTGTTGGCTGCATATATTGGCCCAGAGTCAGGCAATCAACATCTATCTTCCTGAGATCTGAAAATCAAAAAATGATAATTTTACGTTGCAGGGGAGATAACTCTACCATAGAACTAAAACAAAATTCAAGCATACAACTAATGCAGGAATTCATTAGTTTAACCTCTATAGATGCAACGTTTGTAGTCTGGAAACATACAAACCAGATCTATATTTATTAGGTCACACGTACTGTACATATTTCTATGCAAATTTTAGAGGTACATTCTGAAATTCAGTATATTCTGACCATTTGTTTTTGCTTCAGGGAAACTGGTCTCATATGCTCAAGCATGGATTTTGTGCTCAAACCTACTTTCTTGTAAATCACTTAAATAATCTCAAACGATTAAAAAAAAGTCAAATGTGAAAATTGAAAATAGTATTTGGCTTTGAGTTTCTTCAATTTTTTTCTCCAAATCTTTGTCAAAATAAGAGTTGTTTTTTAATTTATAACTAAAACAAGAAATTAGGCTTGAGCACAAATTCCATACTTGAGCATGGGATCCCTTCATGGTGTTCTTTTGTGTTTTTAAATGTAGCAGGCCTGTTCATTTATGCAGAACAACTGGTTTGTCTGTTTTTAAAAGTAACATTTTCGGGTATAAGTCCTGGCGGACCTGCAAATGTTAGTGCAGACCTAATGCAAGACTTTGTCAAGGGTCGTTTGAAAGCAGCATCAAATTTAATACTAGGTCCGATCTTATTTCATAAACAAACAACTCTGGTCCAACCAGTTCATTCGTTTGAATCGCGATAAATGAAAGTGACCCAGGTTTCACTCTTAAACTGTAATATCAGCCACGGTGATGTCAGTATTACAGACATGATGCCAATAAAAGGTGATCACGATGTCTCACTGAAGATAAAACAAGACATCATAGCGTTGTAGTGTTGGATGAAGAAAATACAGACATAGCATTGTGGCACTGTGCTGAAGATAACACAGGGTAACTATAGACTATCTGGGTAAAGCCTTAACAATCTGATAACTGACACGACATCATAGAATTACAATACTGCATTGACGACAACAAGTATAATGTAAAAATGGCAACATTGAAAAACATGATGATATCAAGCAAAATCTTTGCAAGAACATGTGGAGATTGATTTGTATGCAGGTATACTATGTGTTTGTAGATGTCCTGTGTCTAATATTGCACTACTCTATATTCAGTGGCAAGCATTG
Source organism: Mizuhopecten yessoensis (assembly GCF_002113885.1). Lineage (NCBI taxonomy): Eukaryota > Metazoa > Mollusca > Bivalvia > Pectinida > Pectinidae > Mizuhopecten > Mizuhopecten yessoensis. Next base: position 2,379,658 of record NW_018406672.1, read on the forward strand.
TATAAGTTTATGTTTAGTGTTCTGTGGTTCATTTCGTTCAAATAATAGTATTATTCTTTGTATTAATAAATGCGATAAAATTATATTGAATTTGTTTCATATGTGAAACTTATGTAACTCGTCACAACGTTGTTGTTTTTTTGTTTTTTTACCAGGACAGACGGTGACACCCTAGGTAAAACTTATTTTATGATAAAATCTCACAATTACTGAAAACTTTTTTAAGATCATATTATATAAATGCAACTGTAAATTTGATTATCAAACCTTCTAGCACTCTTAGAATCTGATCGTCAGTTTCCCCAAGGCCCAGCATGATGGAAGTCTTCGTGACCATGTCTGGTTTGAATGTCTTCACGTGTTCCAGAACTTTGAGAGACTGTTTGTAATTGGCCCGTGGATCTCGGACCAGCCTGTAAGGAAAAGAAATGGGTGATTACTTATTCTGTGGTATATATGGACCATATCTGACCTGTAAATAAACCCAGATGACATTAGAAAATTCGGAGAATTCTCAAACCTATATGCAGACCAGAAATATCATCGACTTGTGATATGTGCCAAGGTGTGAAATGAATATCTAGCGTGGGCTTCTCACAGGTCATCATGTACACTATATAAGGTATGTTAGCCTGTTTCTGCTGCAGCGCGATCAGCATGTATCAGATCATTTTGTTTACCTGCACGCTTACTTTCTTTTTGACTTCAATTTATAGTTCTGCCGGTTTCTGTTAAAAGCTCTTCAAATACATTGTCCTTTCACATACATTGTACTCCACAAATTATTTACAGGAGAGAATGTCTTAATCAACAGTGCCACATATAATATGATATTAAGTAAATTATACCTTAAATCTGTTTTATAAACATTCCCAAGATACAGCTCTACTCCTATAGGTTTAGCATGTAACTACAGACTACAGTGACCATTACTCAATAATCATTGTCCCCGCAAACTGGATTAACCATTCCATAATCTGACCATAGAACGTGAACATAACAGAACCGAAAAAGAAATAAATTTTATTTATTCCTTAAATATTTATGTGACTTTTTTCCAATAATCTACATTTCTTCCGCAAAAAAACATCATTTACTAAGGCTAGAGGTTATTTTACAATATATTTTTTGATGATACACTTTATCTATCAGTCCAAAATATGTAATTTGTACTGATTGCAAAAATTAATTTTGTTTGTTTGTGTTTTACGTCCTATCAACAGCAATGGTCATCTAAGGACATGCCAGATTTTGGTGGTGGAGGAAAGCTGGAGTTCTCAGAGAAAAACCACAGACCTATGGCCAGTACCTGGTAACTGCCCCACGTAGGTCTCGAACCCGCAACCCAGTGGTGGAGGGCTAGTAGAAGCAGAATGTCAGACACCTTAACCACTTGGCCACCGCGGCCCCTTCTAACAACTGATCAAAGTGCAGGAAATAGAGTAACATTGCATGGACTGAATAGTGGTTTAACATATACCATGGATTTGATTTTGACATTCCCTTATATCATAATTTTTAGATCTCCTGAAATTTCACTTTATCTATATAAATGTACAGTAAAACCTCGATATAATGTCCCTCGTTTCTTTCGCCACCTTGCTTTCAGGCAATACATTTCACAGTTCTTTCTTAAAAATTCCCTTATAAGTTTCCTTCAATTTATTGCCTAACCCCTTTATAATGGCATTCTTTTTCTCGACAGATTGTGGCAGTATAACGAGGTCTTACTGTATATGACCTACCACTGTAATTCTGCCACAGTTTCCACGTTGTGTGCGTAGACATCCAGACCCGAGTCTGCCACAATCTCCACACAGTTCATATCGCCACGGAAGTCAGGCGTGAGACACTCCACCAACATGTCCTTGCTGTTGTGATTACAGGAGAAACGGTATTAGGAAGACTCTAACAGGATACAATGCTGCCAGAAAAGACTCGGATCTATGTACAGGGATGTATAATTTTGTATTTAAAGCACCAGTACACAGATTGCTTCCAAAAACGTCTAAAAGCCCAACATATAGTTAATTCTAATATCTTCAATAAGATTCATCAGTTTTGAAATATGCGATATCAAAGTTTTACTTTTTACACAAACAATGTACGTATTAAGCATGTCGCAACTTGAAACGTTGGGACACATTGAATACGTACATTGTTTGTGTAAAAAGTAAAACGTTGATATCAACCCAGCATATACATCATATGTATATTTCAAAATAAATATTGGAAAATTTCAGAACCCCAACACAAAATCTACTAGCCCCTGGTGTCAGGAGAGTGAATTGGTATGATAAAACAGGACCAGAATCTATTGAAATTTCTCAGATTTTATACAATAAGCTATCTATGAGGAAGGTCATATGGATATATGAGCAAGAAGTTCATTTCACTGATCCTCACATTAATATTCAGACTTGACATTTTCATGAATATTTTGCAAGAGTTGTCTCTCTTTTAACTCATTCTGTTATTATGTCGACTGACCAGGTTTACGGTACCCAAAGGATAGGGTCCTCATCACAGTAATGTCCTAAAGCTCTGATAAACTAGGATTACGTCCATCTGATTTAAGCCAGACAGTACTGCAGTACATGTGTACCCAATAACGTGTAGATGTACACAGCAATACAGTGTCTGTACATGTACACAGCAATCCAGTGTCTGTACATGTACACAGTAATACAGTGTCTGTACATGTAAACAGCAATACAGTGTCTGTACGTGTACACAGCAATACAGTGTCCGTACATGTACACAGCAATACATTGTCTGTACATGTACACAGCAGTACAGTGTCTGTACTTTTATGGACCCTGTATTTCTGTGTACATGTACAGACACTGAATTGCTGTGTACATGTACAGACAGTGTATTGCTGTGTACATGTACGGACACTGTATTGCTGTGTACATGTGCAGACACTGTATTGTTGTGTACATGTACATACACTGTATTGCTGTGTACATCTACAGACTCTGTATTGCTGTGTACATGTACGGACACTGTATTGCTGTGTACACGTACAGACACTGTATTGCTGTTTACATGTACAGACACTGTATTGCTATGTACTTCTACAGATACTGTATTGCTGTGTACATGTGCAGACACTGTATTGTTGTGTACAAGTACAGACAGTGTATTGTTGTGTACATGTACATACACTGTATTGCTGTGTACAAGTACAGACAGTGTATTGTTGTGTACATGTACATACACTGTATTGCTGTGTACATCTATAGACACTGTATTGCTGTGTACTTGTACAGACACTGTATTGCTGAGTACATGTACAGTCACTGTATTGTTGTGTGCATGTACAGACACTGTATTGCTATGTACATGTACAGACACTGTATTGTTGTGTACATGTACAGTCACTGTATTGTTGTGTGCATGTACAGACACTGTATTGCTTTGTACTTGTACAGACACTGTATTGCTGTCTACATGTACAGACACTGTATTGGTGTGTACATGTACAGACACTGCATTGCTGTGTACATGTACAGAAACTGTATTGTTGTGTACATGTACAGTCACTGTATTGTTGTGTGCATGTACAGACACTGTATTGCTCTGTACATGTACAGACACTGTATTGCTCTGTACATGTACAGACACTGTATGGCTGTGTACCAGTACCGACACTGTATTGCTGTGTACATGAACAGACACTGTATTGCTGTGTTCATGTACAGACACTGTATTGCTGAGTACATGTACAGACACTGTATTGCTGTGTACATGTACACAGCAATACAGTGTCTGTACTTTTATGGACCTTTTCTTTATTTCTTGTACAGTCTGGGCGAAATGTGCCGCTCCTCCATCTGGCAAATCTGGAATTTAAAAAACAAAGACCAGGATATAATAACAATGTAATTGTGACAACCTAGTCTAGTCCTGGAAAGATAGTGATTTAGATTTTTTTCTTCACTTTACAAGTATTCTAGAACCAATGCAGAAAAATATATATAGAAAATGCCTATTTCCCTCACAAGTCAAAGCCATGAACTTTCGCATGGACTTTGTTTCCATAAACACATTTAATTTTATATTAGCATGCTTGAATTTTATGCAAAATTTTAACATATTATCTAATCTAACAGGGAGTACATCGATGAACTTCAATGTGCAATAATGATTTAGCACTTCAATATACAGAAAATTCAATAAGTGCAATAATGATTTAGCACTTCAATATACAGAAAATTGAATAAGTGCAATAATGATTTAGCACTTCAATATACAGAAAATTCAATAAGTGCAATGATGATTTAGCACTTCAATATACAGAAAATTAAATAAGTGCAATAATGATTTAGCACTTCAATATACAGAAATTAAATAAGTGCAATAATGATTTAGCACAGTAATGAAACCATGAAAAGCACAAATATAGGATTTCCCTTAAAATATGTACCCTTTCAGTGCGGTGTAATATTATGCACTTATATTATTATTATTATAATATTATTGTTAACCTCAATGACAAAGTCAGACACCACAGAAACTAGCTGGATGATCGCTGTTTTATTCATTAAATTGAAATATATGAAAATCATATTTCACAGTTTCGCAATCCACATATCATTACCAGGTACTATCAAATGATTTCAAATCCAAATGTTAATGCTGTATATGACCGAAAATAAGACCCTATCAAGCCCCCTCCCTACTTCAGTTTTGGTCAATTGTTTCCAACTAGGGATGGGGGCTTATTTGTGATCAAATACGCTATTTGCATAAATAATGAAGTGCTTAGGTATTTGTCGCAATGATTTTCCTGTATTAATACTGTTTATATTGCTAATGACCAATATCTCAATACCTCAACACAAACTCTTGATCAGTGATCTCACCAAGACATTGTTTAAACTATTTACTAAAAAAATCCCGAACACATACTATTGTTTGTTACTTTTCTTTTTCACCGACAAACAGCTTTAAGAGCTACGGTAAGTTGAATTTAATGTTTAACCAAATTATACCGAAAATGAAATCATCTACATTCTACCATACTCTGTATACCCACAGATACTCCAAAACTTATATATATAATTTTTATAATTTAATCTTACTGGTCACAAGCATTTTAAATGGCTTAAAAATGTATGTTATTAGCCCATGACGTAAAAAATACATCGCCGTTTGTAACGTCGCTTTTGATTGGCTGATACAGCGGCGTAACAATTTCTAAGAGAAAAGAGTCCATCAATACATACACAAAAAATGTAGTAGATTAAATTATAAGGATTAACTTGAATATATTTTTTATGTTATGGAGCTATAACACAAAATACCGGAGTGAATTCTCATCATAAACCGGCTTGCAGTTTAATTAGAGTACACTCCGTTTTGTGTGTTTTATCTCCATCACATAAAAAATATATTCAAGTTAATCCTTAGATAATTTTTGAAGTATGGTGGATGATTTCAATTTCTCAACGAAGCACGGATCATTCCTTTAATAAATTCGGACCCACCATCTCTGTCTACGGAGGTGAGAACCACGTAATCGAGTCCCCAGGAGGTGATAGCCCTAGCAGTGTTGCGTGGCTCCTCTGGGTCCGGGGGTGGAGGGTTCCGTGCCGTCTTCACTGAGCAGAAACGACAGCCTCTGGTACATGTGTCTCCCAATACCTGTGTAAAACAATTGGGTTTGTCTTTTGTGAAGTCTAACCGAAGAAAGACAACTCTTCATCATCAGAAATATCTCTACTCGTCAAATTTTTATCCTTGTTATTGCACAAAATGCACAAATAATACAGACGATAATTTGTTTAAAATATTATACTGAAATAATATGTTCAAACTAATGTTTGAAAAATTGCAAACATGTGTGGAGGTTGATTTGTATGCGGGTATACTAAGTGTTCAAACAGTTTTGTAGATGTCCTGTGCCTAATATTGCCCTACTCTATATTCAGTGTCAAGCATTGTATTAGTTTATGTTTAGTGTTTTGTGTTTCATTTCTTGATGACCTAGCTTACATCAGCTTTATTTGTGCAAAAAATTATACCTATCCATTATGGCCCACTGTAGCATATTAAATAAGTCCTTTATTGTGCTAAATTTAGCTTTACCTAATCAGCTCATAAAATATATATACAAACAAACATATCTATATACTAGGATATATACAAAATCCAGCATCAATACAAACGTAAACATTTCTTCACTGCATATAATTTGAGGTCTACACGACTATTTTATGCTTTGCATAAAAAAAAATGCCTTCTCAACAATTTGAAATGCAAGCCGAGGGTAGAAAGATTCTGAAAATATTTAAATAAAAAATACATTGTCTTTACCATTAAACCAAGAACTATTCTTCCCAACCATGTGTCTGAGATGCAGTGTTATACTCCACCCTTCCTACAGTGACATATATCCCCATTGGTGTTTATACTGAAACCTTTACCCTTCCAGTGATTTTAAAAAAGATAGATCAGAGATTTGAAATGATGTCATTGTCAACTATACCCACCATAATGGTTGCTGTGGCAGTACCGCTGTCCCCTCCGCCCCAGCACTCCCCAATGTTAGGACATTTGGCCTCCTCACACACCTGTATAACAAAATATCAGTCAATAACATATATCCCTACTTGAGTGTGTCAGACAGAAAACACATTTTAATCTTGAAAAATTTTGCCTAGCAAGAATCACCTTTGAGATTTGATATGCTAAACTGGACAATATGATACCATTTTTTTTAAAATATGATTCACATTTGTGTTTCTATTACCATAGTACTTTTAATCCTATGTAAAACTCCCATCTGGCATTTATTTGATTTTACCCCATATGAATAATTTATGGTAATAATAATATACATTTGTACATCTACAGCACCCTACAAAATTTGCAAAATTACTTTAAGATGCTTTACAACACATGAACAATAGTATTTCTAATTCAGTGTACATTGGAAGTTCTCTGTGTCTTCCAGAAAATGTCATATATATATAGACACGATTACATGAATACTTTTGTGAAATATTTCAGAGCTAATATTTGTCATGTCTATAGACAAAAAGAATGTAAATTTTGTTTTTCTTTCCGTCAACTGGAATTCCATATTTACTACTAGGCATACCTCCGGTTACTTCCCCTGATACAATGGGATGAGGCTGTGATTTTGTGAATGCGCTAGTTAGTCTAACTTTGAACCAACTGTTTGACAACAGTTCCAAAAACCCCAAATACAATGTAGTATATACACAATAGCTGGATGTACCTCAATGACCACTATCTTATAGAAATTATAAATCTAACTCATTTCCTGCTACAGTTACACTAGACTACAATACACACCGTGTGAAGGTTTAGTTCCCTGAGATTTTCCTTCAATCCATGGTAGTTCTTCCCTTGGGGGATCTTTGTCTTCAGCCAAGGGGGCAGACGAAGTCTGTAAAAATAATTTACCGTAACTCAATATAGGTAAAGATGACCATGACAGCGTCGTGCTGGGTTAAACAGCTGTTATCGAGAATCAGTTGACTAGTTTCGACACACAGAACTCTAGATCGACTGGACTATTTACACGGACGTTGGATCTCCCACTCCCCGTAATTTACAGTACTGTAAAAAATCAACAGGAAAAATTGTTCAAAACAAGCAATTCATTATGAAAGCTTGTAGATTGTCATTTTTTATGTTACTGCCTTGTTGTTCAACATTGACAAAGAGACCAACACCAAATAATTTAACTCTTCTGGATACAACGAACAGAAAATGTGCATTGACATAAATGTAGATTATAAATTTAAACACATCAATTAAATGACTTGCATCCAAATAAGATACCATTGAACTGGATAAGGCCATGCATGCAACGCTACTATGTGCATTCAAATGTATTATTATTATTAGATGGTTCCAAGATTTGATAAAAGCTATGAAGCCTGATTGCTTTCCTGGTCCAAATAATAAATAGAACATAACATGGAACTTTCACATACATATAATTTGTATTTCACAGTTTAAAATGTTAACAAAGTAAGCCAGTAAGCTAGAATAAAATAATGAAATAAATATAACTGTTCTACATGTATACATTTTCTGTCCTGTTATAGCTGCATATGAAAATGCAGCGGATTTTTTCTACCTAAATTTTGCAACAAATTATAACCCATTCCATTATGAATCAAGAAAATAAATACCGCTATACATTAATTATTCAAATTGGGAATGATTCCTCATTTTTTCTCCATTATCTGAAAATGAAGTACTTTTTTCTAAGGCGAAATCAGCAGTCTTAATTTGGCTGTTAATCGTCGCAAAATAAAATGATCACCGACATTAAATGGTACATGTATGTATTGATGCAGTACACAACAATAAAATGATACTACATGTGTACATTACGCTACATTCTGTGACTAGATCACCATATCGACAATTAATAGACCTATAGCTACATGTCATGTCATTTACTTCTATTCCAAACATGACATCATACCTTTCTCCTTTTTTTCTTTTGATATTTGGGGCAGATCTGTCAGAAGCATCTACATTTCCTGTCACGAAATCTTCAAAGTCTGGTCCCGCGGCTATTTCATCCTTCTGTTTCTCTGATAGCGTTGAATAATGTCGGAACCTCTCACAACAAGATGTACCTAATATATCTGATGGTATCTGAAAATTGTAAACAAAACTTATTTAAACATTGAACTGCTTTCAGTTGGCACTCTTATTGCCTATGAATGCTAATTAAAAGTGATTCAATACTTATATTTACCAAGGGTAGAATCTGTTCATCTCATAAAAAAATCCATTATGCTTATTATTATATATATATATTCAGCATTTAGTTCAAATAAGGTATGTATTGTGTATGCTTGTGGAATGAATAGAACAGCCATCATCCGGGGAGGGTCAGTGGTATCCAACGTAACAATTATGACATCATTATAATGGTGACGTCATATATACAACAATGGGTCCAGTGGCATTCATAGCCATATGAATGCCAACTGAATTTGTAGTTGGTAGGGTTATACAGTGGTAATGGCATACAATTGTAAATATTATATAAATATGAAAATTCTAGTATATTGTACAACTCATAAATACCAGTAAGTTGTACGAACTTCTCTGCAAATTTAATTTATGCAAAAGAAGGAAAGTTTGATATCTGCACAGCATTTCTCCACACTTTTCCATCCAGATAGTTAACACATAACTCCAGGAAGCATGCACATAATTTACTTTAATTTTATTTAATACTGAATTCTTTTGCTGCATGAAATTTATATATTTTTTTTGCAATATCGGGATAGCTCGCTGCATAATTACACAATAGGATAAATAATGTATGCAGACAGACACTCTGTCTCTATATCCATATCTTAATATATTTCAAACGTATTTAGAAAAAAATATTCATTAATTGTCATTTCCTGAGATTTCTTTATGGCCATTATGGCAGCCAAATGATTGTATTTCAGATTTTTCCAATGAGTTCTGTATCAAGATTAATTTCTCCTTAATCGTTGGCGATGTAATAACATATTCGGGAAGCGACTGTTCCAGATTTCGACAACCCTATAAAGCTAAATGAATATTTCCGAATATCATGCCTGCAATGTTTTTTCCTGATTTTCTGTGCATGTGTATAATAACATATTCGGGAAGACTGTTCCAGATTTCGACAACCCTAAAGCTAAATGAATATTTCCGAATATCATGCTTGCAATGTTTTTTCCTGATTTTCTGTGCATGTCCTCTTGTTCTAGCTATATATGTATATATAGATGATGTATCTAGCTCGAAGATTCCTTTTGTTACTTTCTGGTCATGTACGTTGGTTGTTAATTATTTTAAAAACATTTATGAGATGTCACCTCTCAATCTCCGGTATGCCAGGGTTGGAATACCTATCCTTTTCAAGTTCCATGACATAATATAATTATTGTGTACTGGAATTAATACTCTTGGTATGGATAATCTTATACTCCTAAAACATAAGAGGACGCTGGTCGGCCTTTTTTCTATCGGATGTGATTTTGCCGACAGTGCCTGTCAACAGTATCTTGCCGTGTTAAACCTCTATAACATTGTTGGAGTAGCTAGCAGGATAAACTTAATCTTAATTGGTATACCGTTGGCTGGTACAAATTGCTTGAGGTAGTCGGAACGGCTGCAGATCGATTCGTTCAAAACTTTCCAACACAAAAACATTGTCAGAGTATGACTCCTGTCAGGGCCAGAGAAAACTTGGGGTAACGTTGGATTTAAGCACAGATCTAAGTCCGTGATTTAAGTTAAAAATAATCTTCAATTATAGTTCTAAGTCTGTGGACTACCAACCAATAACAATTAGTGTCTAAAGCAGTAATTGTTACGTGTGTATGTGATGAAAAAATATTCACAATAAGCATGAAATTTTCTTTACTTTGCACTGTGATGAAATGTTTGGAAAGTACTTATACTTGCATTGTCAGCTTCATGATGACGAAACATTAAAATAAGATGTCCTTGACCATAATTACAAAATACTGACACACAATTCCCTGGTAGAGTGTTTAACCATATTTGAAATAACAATGAATCATTTTGAAGCTACAATTAATGTCTTGTGTCGTCTGGTACTTACAATGAGGTCCCTAAAACTGCATACAGTTCCCAAACTACGTCGAAACAGCATACACTTGGAAGCCATTTTATTTTTGCGGTCAGAGGTCAAACAGAATGTAGTTCAGAGTAGCGTATGGATTTTTATTATGTAGTCGATATTTTATTAATAGAATAAATTTAACAGGAGAAACATTTAAACTATATTCACTTATTCATTTATTAATACAATTTTGGTCTTACTGAATGCACAACCGCTTCTATTTCATATAAAACACTTCCGGTTTAAATTTGTACTTCCGGGTCATCGGGTTATCAGCTGTATATGTTTACGATATGTCAAAGTAGCCGGCGCTTTAAATTTGTTGGATGCGGTTTTGCCGCTTATGCTATCTTCATGGTGTGAGAATTCTGAGATCTCTTCAAAAGATAAATGCTGACGAACAGTTAAGGTAATGTTTTGTGATCCACCACATGGTTATTTACGCTGAAAATTCGTAAATCGATGTATTTCATTGTTTCGCACGCATCACTGTGTGAGTTGATAATTCTTTGTTAGGCACATATGTAGTACTCAGATATTTTACACAACTACAAATGACTGTCATGCTTGGTTTTGCCCCTATCAGATTTTCGATTGTAAAGAATGCACACGTTTATACTTGTTTGACTGTCTAAGCATTTTCTGTAAAAAATATTATATTCTTTAATCTGTTAACTTTATATTCTTTAATTTGTTAACGATTTTTTTATTATTCAAGAAAATTCTGTACATCTTTTTAGCTTTGCAGAAACTATATTTATTTGTGGTACTTTCCTTTGGCCTTTTTTTTATTAAAATTAATTAATCATCCAATACCTATATAAACATGCATATGGATAATGGAATCCTTATGCACGATGAACACCTTAGGACTTGAATTTGTTGTCTGTGAACATTCATTCATTAGTTCATTCATTTTTCATTTAGTTTTATTCATTCATTCTATTTTGTGCTATATTTACATGTAGTATACAATTGTTAGTTACATGTATGACTTATAATGTATGCATGTTTGCTATGAACAAAACGTACCATTTGGTTTGTATGCAGATAAATGCGACTTTACACTCAGCTGTCTCCGTGTGGAGGTGTGCCTCCCACTTTTCATGGAAATACTTAAAAAATGTACTTGTATTATTCTTATAAGTCACAGACTTCAGTACTGTTCTAAATAAATGAATATTTTCTCCAAGAGATAAATTTGAACTGCATGCAATTTAATAGCAAATCTAAGTTTATAATACCATATACAGATAGCAAGTGTAATAATAATCGCTTTTCTCTTTCATATTAGTAACACTCGAAAAAATATTGAAATAAATTTTCATTCTGACTTTAAAAAGAAGTAGAAAAGGTCCAATCACTCATGTCTCCCGAAAACTTCTGCCTGAAATAGCATAATTCCAGGTGTTACAACCCTTTTTCTTTCTTTGTTAGTCTCACCACTCGATCCATCTCCAGGTTTTACAACACTTTTGTACAAAAGTTAAATAAAACAGTAGTGAAAACATGTAGCTTACTATTTATCAGCTATACATATATATATATACTTTCTCTAGTCCCTTCTATTACAATGTAGCTCCTTAAAATTGAGGTGCACGGTAAGTGATCAGAGGCAAGAGTTAACTTTAGGCAAACAAAATAATATGTGTGTTTCAGGTAGTCATAGGCCTGAAAAAATAGGGAAATGATTTTATTTTTGTTTATATTTTTTATTATCGTATACCGTATCAATATTTGCTTTGTATGAAATTTTACAATTCATTTCCACACATTACAATGACCATTTATTGTATATAATTTGTCAAGAAAAGGGTCAAGACTCTCAAAACAGGAAAGACATTTTAATGAGTGGCTGTGAGCTTTGCCTAGCAAATAAATTAATCTTTTATAGATATACATGTAGGGGTGACAGAACATCAAAGAAGGTCTGGATACCTGAAACACATATTTTTTTCTTTTGGCCTTACAACATAGCAAATGTAACTAATTAATATTAAATCATCCTTAAAATATATATGATAAAGTTTTAAATTTTGATCACAAGTTCACAACACATCAATGATAAAGACATTTCAACGTTCTGAAAACGAAGCAAGTCAATTTCTCCGTAAGACTTATTAGACTGGCCAGGTGTTACCTGGTCCTAAGCTTCATTATATTCATGAACAAGTCACAGCTGTGACTGAAGATGTGTCGCTGGATCGACAGGAAGCACCTGGCAATTTTTACTGAATTGTTCTCGGGCAATATTGTGGCCACGTGTGCCACATGACGTAAACTAAAGCACTAAACAATATCTTATTTTTTACGAAAGTTTGCAGGATTTGGTCATTTGAATTTCACATTTCACAATTATATAGTCATAGAGTTTCAATTATGATATATCTGCAATACATAAAATATGTATGAAGCTCCTTTTAGGCCAAAACAAATAATATTCTGTTTAGGGTTGCATGGGCAAAAAAACAAGGGCAGGTAGGGTGTTTTTTGTTTTTTTTGTTTGTATATTTTTGTGTACCGTGTGGTCATGTGATTATGACCCTAATATGTAAAACAAAGAATTAAATAAACAAGGTTCATTTGGAGGCAAATTGTGCTCCACATGCTGACATTTAGCGCTAACACGGAGCTAGAAGCCATTTTGAAAGGCAAGGAACCTTCTAAAATTCGAAAATAAGTGGGGGGGGTGTTTTGTTCGTTTTTTTTATCAAAAAGTTTTTGGTCGGGGGTAAAAAGCTAGGGTTGGTCGGGAACCCTAAACAGACATATATTTTCTAATAAAAATCACAGAAATGTGTGTGTGAATTTGAATCAGATTTTTGTTGATATGATGCACATATATATATACATGATGATACACGGATCTACAGCTGTGAACGATCCAAATCTAAACACATCATTAAGTTTTGTATTCATCATATTTTATGACGGAGACCATTATACAATATACAGAATTTACATGTTTATCAATGTTGTGATAGGTTATAGGTACAAATCAATTAAGACATTTATCTGAGTTTTAAAAGCTATGAATTATTTTATTGACTGTGATAGTTTGGGATTGTTGATGCAAATCTACCTAAGTGTTTTAAATTACTGTACATCTAGCAATTTTCTTGAAAATCACCAGTGATCAATTTGGCGTTTCAATATATCTTGGGGAAATTACATCTCGTTATTAGTAAATATGATATATACTGTACTTCCAAACTACCTGCTACCACAGTTTTTGTTACCTGGCAGAACAGTCTGTACAGTATATATATAAGTAAACAATTGTAGTTTGTATATTTGGAGCTAATTGCAGTGTTCACCGATAAAAAGCTCCCAATAGTTTGCATATATTTGAAGTGTTTGCTGATAAAAATCTCTTTCCTATCTTTTTCAAAGATTTATATCTTTATTACATGTATATTTATATATATATCATTTGTAAATTATTGCAAAAACATCAACACTTTTCTTGCATACCATATTTTATAAAGAAAGTGATGATTTGAGCATACAAATTTGAAACATCTGTACATTTAAAACATTCAGGGGAAATTTAAAGTATACATGCATTAAAGCATTTTGTAATTTTGTAAATAAATGTGATATACATGTACCGGTATTAAGTTGGTATATTTACACAGACTTTGACAGTTGATATTAGTACATGCCTGGGGCCTTTTATAGGCTCAATCTTGGTTTTTATACAGAACCCCTTTATTAAATAGGTTATTTAGTACTGATGAGAGCTCCTTGGGAATAAATTGTAAGCCCAATTATCTCCATGTTTTCTTAGAGTGCTACAGTATATATAACTATAACATTACAATAATATACAACATTTGATATAGTGCCCTATCTAGCTAACATAAGTCACTCTAAAGACCTTTACAATACGTATACATAGATATACAATGAGCATATATACATTAATCAATACGTTTTCGAGGAATTTGCAGAACCTGCCTTATCAGGCGCTAACTACTAGTCCTATGCCACCTCGCTAATATCTCCCTTTGTGTGTATGCCTGCGTGTGTGCTGGAGATGCAATATGTGTTCTCTTCCCTTCCTTTATCTTAACTCAATCTTCCTCAATATTTTTTCTTCCTAATCTCCCCCTTTGCACTTTTCTTCTTTCCCCCCTGTCCATAATTGATTAACTCCCCTGTGCTTTCTTTTTTAATCATGTCTCCTTTCCCTGTTACATCCACCACCTTTTTCTCCCTACTTCTGACTTGTACTCATTGACCTCCCTTTACCCCTCCTCCTTTTTCTCCAATTCAGTTTCATTTCTGTCTCATTTCTTTTCATACAGTTCCCTTTTTGCCCCTATTCCTGTGATCCCTTCCCAATCTCATATTTTGTACTTCCAAGTTTTACCTCTCCTTCCCCTTTCCACCTCACAATCTTCATCCCCACCTCTCTGCCTTCAAATGGCACAAGGGCATCTCCAGATCTGTTCTTGAGCAAGTACATATACATATACTGTATACAGTTCAAGAACTTTCTTGAACAACAGCAGATAAAGCACTTTTCTTGAAAACTGAGTGTTCAAGAACAGTCTTGTTTGATTTGATATTCCACTTGATTTTGAAATGAACTTGTCAGTGATTTATTTTTGTGAATTTGGGGCAATTATATATAAAAGGCCCTTTCCTAGATATTTGTATTTCCCCAATTCATTGCAAATATCACTTCTTTTTCTCAAAGTCTTGCTTTTTAGTCCCCCACCGGTTCCCAGGGGTGGTGGGGGAGACGATAGGTTTGCACTCCGTCCGCCCCGTCCTTCCGTCCTTCTTTCCTTCCTTCCTTCCATCCATGAAGTTTGTCTGGGGCATTTCTTCTATACCATTTCACCTGGATTAACTAGATTTGGCAGATTTGGTGTACAAGGACATTGTGGGATGGCGGATCCCGGGGTACAGAGTGCAGGAGTTGGGTCACTGTGACAAATGAAATGACCTTTGACCTTTACCTTTGAAAACGTTTGTTCGGGGCATATCTTCTATACTATTTCACCTGGAGTAACCAGATAAGGTGTACAAGTACAAATGTACATCTTGGGATGGAGGAATGCAAGAATTAAGTCACTGTGACCTATGACTTGACCTTTGAACTTTACTTTTGAAAAAGTTTGTCCAGGACATTTCTTCTAATGTAATACTATATTCACCTGGAGTAACCAAATAAGGTGTACAAGGACCACTTGGGATGGAGGAGTGCAAGAATTAAGTCACTGTGACCTATGACTTGACCTTTGACCTTTACCTTTGAACACGTTTGTTTGTTCGGGGCATATCTTCTATACTATTTCACCTGGAGTAACCAGGTAAGCTATGTTTTGTATAGTAGAACTTATACATCCTGTTCTGATCCAGACACTCACTCAGGGCCAGGAAAGGTTGGTCAGTCACCAAATAATATCTCTATCTGTTGACCATTTTACAGTAGTTTACATACCTGTAATGCTTTCTAGGTATTTGTATTTGTTTTGTGTTTACCAGCTAGCAGTTATCATCTTTGTGCGGTTTCAATTCTCTTTGGAAATGGTAGTGCCACAGGCCCAACAAAGTGCTACAGTATGCTAATATGTGGACGTACATGTCTTGTAGAGCTGTTCTTTCCAAGTTGATGTTGCTTGTTCTTTTGTTTGATGTGTTTGGTTTTAATGTTTCTGCGTATGAATCTCATTGTGTTGTAGCTAGGGGCCTTGGTGGCCAAGTGGTAAAGGCGCCTGACATTCTGCTACCACTAGCCCTCCACCGCTGGATTGCGGGTTCGAGACCTACGTGTGGCTGCTTGAGTTGCCAGGTACTGGCCATTGGTCTGTGGTTTTTCTCCAGGAACTCCGGCTTTCCTCCACCATCAAAACCTGGCATGTCCTTAAATGACAATAACTGTAAATTTGATAGGACGTAAAACACAAACAAACCAAATCATTGTGTTGTCTGCTTTGTTTATGTTGTTGGTAATATGAAAGTAAAGTTCTATGTCAAGTTTGATGTAAAAGTGAGACCTGGATATTTTGCTGTGTTTGTTTGAGCATTCTTGTCTGTGTAGTATATATTTATATGTGCACATGCTGGTTCCTGATAAGGCTAATGGCTGGACAAATAATTTGGCTTGCCAGGTAGGAAAAATTTCCTAGAAGCTAATTTTGATTGATTTGGACTGGGATTTGGTATATATGTACACACATGTTACCTATGATCGACTTCTGTATTTACGCAGGACAAATTAAAGCAAGAAATCATTAAACAGCCATGTGTAATTCGTAAAACCCAACTCTATTCCTGTAAGTAGAATCGTAACAAAATATAGTAGTTAAGGGTAACACTGCATCAGTTATTATCACAAGAGTTAAAATCTGTTCAAGAGTTTTTGTCTCGTAGCCACAAAGTGGAAGCGAGACTTAAATTAAGGTGTTGCTTTTCTGGCACCGGGGGCGTCAACATTAAGTTTTTGCGTTTAAGTTAGTTTCACTGAAAGTGTAAGTGCTAGACCAACCAAACTTGGACCATAGATGCATCTTAGGTAGTACATCTCAACCCATGCATCAAATGCTGAATGCGATGTACTACCTTTCACTTATACTTATATTCTCCCTTCTTTAAAGATGATGAAGCAACCAAAAGGATTTTTTCTGGCTCAGAGTAACTCAAGAGTTTTAAAGATGCTTTGCGACCCATAAAATGGACACTTATTTTGATGATGTGCTTGTATAATTTCAAAATGGCAACCTAGGTAAAGTGTAGACTTTGTAATGAAGAGGGCCAGCGATTGACCCCCGGCTTCATATGTCTTGGTGTTTTTTTTCTATTTTCAAAAATTCACATTTTGAACAACCACAATTATGTAAAAATATTTTCCTTGAATAATTCTTTCGAAAGACATTTTTCTCAGTATTGACAATGGTAGTAATATGGTTTAATTTGTTGGTATTCCCTTACCTAATGAAAAACTGACTCATGCCCTAACCAAAGGGTCATATAATACTTAAAATATCCACAGCTTCTATATAAGATGTAATGAATAATAAATAAAGGATGCTCAACCAACTCCGCAAATACAGTTTGTGATTTTGCCTGTGAACATGTTTTGACCTAGCTGCTATATGTGGCCATCATCAGGACAAAAAACAAATGTAGGCTTATAATGCCTAAGGTAGTGAATTGCGGTAATCTGTTTCGACATGTCTGACGTCATAATAGCTATATCGGAAAATGTTGTGCATCTGACAACTGACCTAGCTGTTTATTATATGATGATCCCGGCCAATTTCATTAGAGTTATGGTGATTTTTTAGAGAACTAGGTTGTCGGTGATTATTATGGTTGGTATTAGTCCAGAATAAGCTCCTGAAATATCATTTTGCGGTTCAGATCTGGTCTGATCTGTACTAATTGTCTGAATTGTCAGACTAGTCAAATTTTCAAAGAGTGTCTGCATATATATAGCTTTAGTCCAGTTAAACTGACCATGACGTAGTAGTGTTATCAGTATCAACAGACAACCACAGGGGCCAGAGCAGAGGGTGGTCAAAACTGACCAGTATAAAGTGACCTGTCCAGCTATGATCTGATAAGGACCATCACCATTATGATAAGAGTTTAAAGGCCCCTAGCAATAAAGCAATATTATAAATAGTCCTAATATCTGATCCCAAATCTTGTTTTCACAGTATTTACTAGGATCTGGTTTACTTACTTATGTAAATTTAAGCCATTACCGTGATCTCTTCATCGGGATCCGTCTTTGGTCAGTTCCATTAAATTTTCGTTGATTTTTGTTGTTACAAACGTCCCTTTGGCCATTCTATGGCACAGTTTAAGATAGATATTTATTGACTTATATTGATACTATATATAAGATGTGTATAGCCAAAATGAAAGTCAATTTTGGTAAGTGTAGCCTCAGGTAACCACAGGTACACTTTTTTAATAATAATACCACAGCTGGATACACATTATTTCCTTGGTATCTGTTTAATAAAACCAGAAAAAAGTGTCAGCAGATATGAGATTATTTTGCCAAAGGGTGAAAATAAAACTCAGTCCAACGTTAAGCCCTGGACTAGTCGGTGTGATAACACATTATCAACTGGTTCATCTGTCAATTATATTGGTGTGGATCGAAGTTACCATGGTAACTGACAGTTAAAACCAGAGAAAAGCATTTTTTTTAACAAGATTGGCTAGAGACAGTCAGACATATATAGCATTTATATGATATGTGTTGAAATAAACTGTAAAACTGAGATCAATATGCCAATTAAAGGGTGATAATAAAAATATAGTCAAATGATAATGTCACGGTGGTAAAAAAATCAGTTTCTAACAAGTTGTTGTACATTATGGGATCACGCATTATCAGTATTGTACAGTAAACAAATTATATAAGTTACATGTCATGTGAGTACACAGTTATACCCCAGTATATATAGATGTAACAGGGATTAGAGAGTTATACAACTTGTAAGTCTGCTAGCTTCGAATTCCACCAGGGGTCGAACTACTGTAGCTATCCCAAAATTCCTTTATTGCAAACGCTCCACAGATTGTGCTTAAAAGGGAAATTCCCATTAGTGCAAAGATAGCTATAAGGCAACCCTGATCAAGTGTATAACTAAAATATTTACCTGAGTCTTGGTGTAAGTAGTAGCTGCTAAATGTTTCAAAATTTATCATTGTGTGACAGGAAAGAGAGTAATGTGCTTCAACCAGGGATCGAACCTGTGATCTCCTGGACTTCTATATATAGTCGGACGCTCTACCTCTGAGCTAAAGGGAAATTCCCATTAGTGCAAAGATAGAGGGCGATCGTGATCTAATGTATAACTGAAATATGCCACACTACTCCCTCATTTTCAAATGGGATCGCCCTCAAACTCCACATTAACCCAGGTTCTATTACTCCTTATCAACAAGCGGAGGGCCATGCAAAGGACACTGTTTGTAACAAGAAAAAGAATAGTATGTGTGCTTTCATCCGTGATTCCCAGTTTTCCCAGTTCATCCATGCTCTACTGACAATATGATACAGGTGAGAAGCTCAGGTGAAATAGGGTTCATGGAGTTAAAATCACATTTAAATGGTTCATTAGAAATATGAACTACAGGAAGTTGATAAGCCTTAGGCCTATATATACATGTGTTTAATCATTTGAAAGGGAGTAAGATTTACACTGAACAGGATATACATTTGTGAAACCTGAAGAGCCCTGTGAAGGGTGAAAGCAGCTAGTTTTTTAGTCAGTCGTTCATTTGATTTTTTCTACATTTGTATATATATATATATATAAGTAGTAGTATCTCATTTTTCTGATGTATGTATATTTATATACAGCAGATTCCTTTTAATCACATCAGTAAAGCTCATTTATAAGACAGGTCATCATATTGTAAATTATTGATTATCTATTCACTAGCTACAGTGTATGGTCAGTGTAAACCATCTTCAGCAAAGGAAGAAGCAAAAAAAAAGCAGAATTGTAACAAATCACGAATATATATATACCTGGTACTCACTGCCTGGATGTCGAGGCTTCAAAAACCTGAAGAGCCCTGTGAAGGGTGAAAGCAGCTAGTTTTTTAGTCGGTCCTTAATCTTATTTTTTCTATATATACCAGGGCCCAGTTGTTCTAAAGGTGGTTAAGCTTAATCACTGTTTAACGACATTTTTCAATCTGTCATAATTACGTCAATAAACAAGGTAAAATCTCACAGTTTTGCATGTGACTTCACTCTACTAAATATTTGATATCTAGAAAATTGTAACTAATTCATTAGTTTTGTTTTAAAGTTACACAAAAATTAAACTTTGCGCTAATCACTGATTAAGCTATAATCACCTTTTGAACAACTGGGCCCTGGTATATATATTTATATGATACAGGTTCATATAGCATGGCAAATAATTGGTGTGTGATGTGAGGTTTTGATGACAAGTGCATTATATGAACTAGCTGTCACCTTCATTAGACAAATAACCAGTTTTGCATTTGTACACTATAAGGTGTTCAGAATTTATAAGATGACAATCAGCTTGAAAAAGCAGTTTGGCTATGTTTTGTGTTTTTTCAATACCTGGTCCTAGATATTGAAGAGCACATGGGCCCCTCATCTCGATTCAGAACTGACCTTTGTGGCATGGTCGCCCTGTGCCATATTTAAAGAGATAATATCCCTGTCAATAATAGGATTTTAATATCTGACATGATCTGTGATTGCCATTTATATATATATATATATATTCATGTACATGTTTAGTGTTAAATTTTATAACTACGATGGATTCATTTACTCCCTCTATAAATTTGTAAGTTAACCCTAAGCTGAGACTAATTAATACATGATTTTCACCTGTAAAATACAATACACATATATATTCTAAACATGTAATTACAAGAAATTTTGACTTTCTTTCTTTTTTTTTCTCAGAAGATGAATAAACAATGTTGTTTTCACACAGACAGCTTCAGCAGTCTTTTGTACGTAAGAATCCTTAGAAACTTAGCCCCTGTATATGAACAAAATAAATGAATGGCTCTTTGTGTGTGAAAGCCCCCAGATGTCACAATTACCTGAAGGAGGACGGTGTTTATGTGTGTGGTACTCATTTATGTAGAGTTTGACATAAACGTGTACATCTCCTGTCTGTGTTAATCTAAAGTGGTGTCAGGAGGCGACCATTGATTATAACTATAAACGACGAGGCCGAGGCCGTGTCGACTACCATGTAATTAAGACAGCAAGGGAATTATCTGGATATAACATTGATGTGGTCCTCTTGTTGATGAGGGCGCCGAATCGTTGACTGGTAATCTGTCGATACGCGATGTGATGGGTGTGACAAACACTCGACCAGACAATGGCTGTCGGAGTGACCACACATGTACGTCATCAGTAAATATAAGTGAGTGTATAGCGCTCCTTCGTCTCGTTTCAGGGCTAGTGTTTCATCCCATTTATTTGCTTTTGAATATCCCAGGGGTGTATACAATGTAAATAATGCTGTGTAGCAGGTCCTCAGTACAAATCCATTGCATTAAATTCTCTGCTTTCATTAGTTATCTCTGGGATTGTGCATGGATTAAAAAAAAAAGCCCATTTAATGTTTATTCTATTGAAATATGTGAATGATCAGAAAATTATTAATTTTTACTTTTTTTTTCTTTTGTTGCTTTCATCAGAAATATTAAACAAATTAATCGTCACGTGAAAGTTGTGAAATCATAAATCAAAGCTAGATGTTTCCATGTTCAGTGATAAAATTGAATTTCTTTTGGCTATTTTCGATTGTGAGCTTAGCTCATTCATCCCTGAAGACACATTTGAACAATTCCAATTCAAAGATTGGAATAGTTTATTATGAAACTTCAGGGGTGAATAAGTTTATTGTAGAAAATATATCAGACTGAATATGAGGTGATACATATTGTACTTGTTATTTCCTGTCCAGTTTTTTAACACCATATATAGTGGGTAATAATGCATACATCTTGGATGTTTAGCAAAAAAAAATAAAGTTACTCATGGCCTATACGGATATGTGTAGGGTACTAGACCTTTGTTCCTTATCAATAATGGATGTGTATACTTTGAAAAACAGTAGTTCTAGGGAGGTGTGTGTTTATTTATAATTCATGTTGGGATATATACTACTGTACGTATACGGCACCACAATCTCCGTGCTGTGATGCAGGCAGATAAAATACATATATGCTCTTCAGAACACGCTGACCGTACATGGACAAGAAACTAAAACTGAATCTTTACG
The DNA here is from genome assembly GCF_002113885.1 of Mizuhopecten yessoensis. Lineage (NCBI taxonomy): Eukaryota > Metazoa > Mollusca > Bivalvia > Pectinida > Pectinidae > Mizuhopecten > Mizuhopecten yessoensis. The sequence continues at coordinate 2,402,065 of NW_018406672.1, forward strand.
AAATCAACAATTTACTAGAGTTTCCCTCTGTCTGTTGGTACCTTCTCGTTTGTGTCACATCCTTCATGGTTTACGAGAGTTTATCAGAGTCAGTATTCGTAAATGCATGGTCCTATGACCGTCACATTGACTAGAATTTATAGTGAATGTGATACATATAGGGGTGCTCTCTTAACATTTTCATTACAAGAGTTGAGTTATCAAACAAGGACAGTATGTTTTATTTGAAAGAGGCTTATATTAATGCGAGTTATTTCTGGAATATTTCTTAGATAAATCATAAAACACTTGTTATGTTTAAAATATAAGAAATATCTCGTATTTTATCTTCAGTATTCAATGTCAGATTGTCACAATATTCTTGAAAGGACTTTGATATATTTAAGACAATGGACTCGATGAATTGAAATAAAACTCTAAGAAAGACGATTTTTAACAAATTGCATGTAGAAGGCAAAAAAACTACACTACCATTAATATTATATACCTTACATACACTTGTAACCGGTAATAACGTAATATTATTGTGGCTTTTTAGCTGTGAGACCGTCCATATATATGCATATTAGTTCTACGATATTTTAGGCCTTGCACTTGACCCAATTTGCATGTACGATCAGAGGACGTGCGACTCCCAATTGTTCTATCCCTCGATGAATATTTTATAATCTTACCAGCCATTTTTGTCTGTCCCCTCATCAGAATCTGCATGAATATCAAATAGCGATGTACTATATGTGCTTCAATCTTCCTTAGCTCTGCCGTTCCCGGTAATTATGAATAACTTTTACCCGAAATCAGGGAAGAGAAAATATTTGTTACATATATATAAATACTGAGCTAGCGACAGCATTAGCCATGTTTGTTACACTTCAGCATTTCTCCGAGTGCTGTACGGCTGATTTTATTGGTATACCTGGTACATGTACATGTGCTGGCATTGGCGGTACATGTATTTTTAATGTTACTACAGTAAAGTATTTATGGGAAAACGTGTCTTGGTCATTGTGAAATCTCAATATATTTGCCCAATTTAAGACTACAGCATATATCGTGCCAAAAGTATTCACGATTTTGTTGGGATTAACTCTATATTACACGCATATTCACCTTTTTTCATTGACTTTTCCCAATTATTGTGCCACTGAAACGAAATTGGACACCCTCAAATTGAATCAATGAATGTCTTATATTATCTGACAATATTTTCATATTTTTTTCATGGAATGGTTTGCAAAATATGGTGATATATTCTGGGAAACAAAATTCTTCTGCCCTTATTTTGTAAGACAAGGTACAAAACAGCATAGTAAAATTGATTTTCATCTGAATCTGTAAAAAACATCCCAGATTACTACTATGAAATGTATCATTCAGTATGTGAAATTTTGTTTCAATAGTGCTAAAAATAGTCCCAGAAATTGCAATGAAAAAAATGTATGAATGCTTGAAATTTAGAATAAATTTGGGAAAATCGTGAATACCAATTATGGCATAATGCTTTATTGTAGTTCGCATTGGTGTTTGAGGCTTAAAATAAAGCTCAGAAAACTCTATTGGTGATTAGCTAATATATATAGTGGATCATATGTAGATATGTAGTATAGCAAAATTCTACACCAGCGGGTAGATCGAAGCGCTTCGATAATTAATAAAAAAAAAATCCTCACATTTGAATAGAAAGTAATTCGGAAGCAGATTAGACCCTTATTTAAGGTCACAGTTTAATTGGACAACCTCATCATGGCGTCAATATTGATTGGTTCAATATTATTGGAGATGGCCAGATTCAGATATGACGTTCGGTCTGTCAATGGCTGTCATTAATTGGCGTGATGACGACAAACTGTGTGTAACTATCGTATGTTACACGCTGTTTATGGATATGTAGGCGTTTGTCATGGATTTCAATGATTATTGTACATATGTCTTACATAATTACCATCCACAGTGTCAAAGCTGATTGTAAGGCTGATTAGCAGTACAATTAACAGGAAACATATTTATTAAAGTTTGGTCAGCTTCACACGCAAATAACTCAATTTTCAAAGTTATTTTTTTCTTTTCTAGAAATACTAAAAAAAAAGAAATTAATTTTAAGATTTTTATTCGTGGGATCATTATAAATCCATACACATTAGAAATTTAACTACAAATTTAATTATAAAGTTCAACATTTTTGGAAATATTTCATGATTGAATATTTGCATTTAATTTTGCTAATCTAATCTGAGGCATTTAATTATCAACTGAAACAGTTTTAAAGCCTTGTTTGTTTACCAGAATATTTTCGCAAAGAGCTACAGGCATTTTTAGTTATGATGTGTTGTATTCATGCAATGTGCCTATTTGTTTAGAGAAAGGTAAGAAAAAATAGCTATAAATCATTCTTTTATAAACATCTTTCATCAAGGAAAATTAGGAGCTTTTTTTTACCAGAAATAATTTCCTTTTTAAAATTGAAGCATTATCCTTATTAAAAATAATAACTATGAAAAAAACATTTGATTTATTTTCTAAAATGAAAAAATGAAAAAAAAAATCTCTTTTAACTTTTATTAAATTTATTGTTGTAAATTGTGTTTCCTTAAGTTGACAACAACTTGTTGAAAACTGTCTAAAGCTTTTAGGTGGGTGTGTCTTGTCGGGAACATTTCTATTATTGATCACCACTCAAAATTACAAATAGTTGTCGTAAAAAATTCTGAACATGATATTTAAAATAAAACCTTTTAACCATTCTTAAGCCTTTTACCTATATGGAAACATCCTGTTTATCTTCTTTTTTTTTTTTCATTTCATAGACGTATACATATTAGACATACATCAACATATTATACAAGTAATCTCAAACATACATCAAATACATACATAAACATATCCACATCTGTGCTCCTGTCTCCGTACCGTCTCACCTTCAATTCATATAATCCTGTTCATCTTAAAAGCAACTCAGGAAAAGTCAAATAATGCATTCATACTCACCTTTTTTTGTGGTTCATTGCAAGTCCTCCTTGCAAACCACCCCTGAAATTTCATAATGAACTATTCAAACCTTTGAATTAGAAGAGTTCAAATGTGTCTTCAGGGGTGAATAAGTTAACAGGATTTGGGAGGAGTTTATTGCAAACACATGATTTTATATTATGTTACTGATATTTAAAGCAATTTGTGTATATATGTAATTGATTTTTTTTGGTCTGACAAATAATTATAACAGCTAAGTTTATAAAAGATATCAGCGCAGTAGAAATCAATCTACTTATATATGACACGATAAATTTCATTAGAAGATCTTGATAGAATTTCTTCTCTTTTCAATGAAATAGATTATGCATGTCAATGTCTTGCATGATGAGGGAATCAATTTCAGAAATCTATTTCATGTTTGAAATGTTACCCCAGGATATTCATCAGCTATATATATACCTATTTACCTGAATCTTTAAGCAGAAATCAGATGTACTAGTTAGTGACTATTTCACCATGAAAACGGATGTAAGTTATTGGTTGACAGATACGTATACATACATGTACCAGTGCACAACCATCTATAAAGCGAATCATTTCAATAAACTCACACTGATCAAGGAAAAGATGACTCACACCTTTACTACATATTATAACTGGTTCAGGGATGTGACTTGCACTGATTGATTCGATTGGCAATTACAAGTACTGATGAGTATATAACCGTCTCGCCTCATAATGTGTGATAAAACAAGGGTCGGAATTGATGTCTGTAAATTGTCATCGACTACTATTGGGTCGTTATTACAGGAACAATAAAGGGCTGCAGGAGAAACGGTATAATGGCTATGCTGGGGTATATGTGTGTGTTCATCATGCTGTATTGATTTTTCTTTTAAACCAGGTGGTACAGAGGAAAAACTGAAAACGAAAAACTGGGCGGAACCAGGAAATTTCTCGTCGGGTACAAGATCGTCAGAAATGGTGACAACGACGTCTGGACTGGTCGTGGCTTTTGTGACAAAATACCCTTGCAGCAAATGTTCGTCTTCAGTATCACCGAAGCCTGCTGTATAGCAACTGTAGTGAATGCTGCAAGGTGTGGCAATACGTCAATCGGGTTGATGTAGAGATGTGTTAGATTCTGCGTGTGTGTGTCTGTGTGTGATACACCGATGGCTGACTCCAGTTTTAATTTACCAGCACGGCGAGCGACCATCGTTAGTGTTGTTGTCCCCGTCCTACAAAATGCCACTCCAAGACAACACGGGGAGGAGGTCGTCCGACAAATTGGAACAGAACCATGTTTATAGTGTGTATGACCAGATTGCCCCCTGCTTCTCCGAGATCTCCCAGAAGGCCTGGCCGAATGTACGTCGGTTTCTCAAGCGCCTACAGCCAGGCTCATTGGTCGCAGATATAGGTAACAACCATATTTGATGTGTTTTTTTATCGTTAATTTAAATAAACTTTTTATTTTTTCAAAAGAAACTAATATATTAAAAATCTTTCCATTTCTGAGGGTTTATCCTTGATATAAAAATAACTTTCAATTGCAGCAGACATTTGTTGGTTAAGATTTTGCAGGATTTAACATTTTTTTGTGACTGTTTATATATATATACAAGTAAAGACCAAATATTGAATTAATCATGACTTCCTGACTTCCTAAGGACTACAGCTTACATGTTGTTCTAATGGTATAGATTTATTTTGGTGTAAAAAGGGATCATGAGTTCATAAGTGGCTGTTTATAATAATACCTTAAATACCCTATCCAATAAATTCCCCCCCCCCCCCCTCCCTTTCATTCTATTAACTCATACACCCCGGAAGACTCATTTGAACTCTTCCAAATCAAAGGTTCGAATGGTTCATTATAAAATTTCAGGGGTGAAAGAGTTAATTAAACAGATGTGAAAATAATGATGGAAGAAAGCCACATCAGACGCCCGCAACAATATTTTTTGTTGGATTTAGGGTTTTGTCGCCTATAAATTAGATGGTGTCTAACTCATTCCACCCTGAAGACACATTTGAACTCTTCCAATTCAAAGGTTGGACATTATATTATGACATTTATGCCTGATAGTTTGTATATATGATAATGGGTATATACATGTAATAATAATATAATTTGAGGTTCTTAATATACCGGTTTACCACAACCTAGTTTGTAGGTCGTCTCAAAGTAGTTCACAAATTATAATTATGGTTATAGGGCCTTTGCAATCAGCCAATACCTTTCTCAACTCCCTAGGGAGCATACAGCCGGAGCTGCCATTTAGGCGCTAAAAGCTAGCATTCAACAATTCTATAGCGCTGCCCAACCACGTACTCAATTTTACAGCTGAGTAGACTTGAACAAGCGGAGTAAAGTATCTTGCTCAAAGATACACCACAGTGCCGTGCAGTAACTCTAACATGTAACCTTTCAGTCACAAGCCCGGCGTCCTACCACTAGACTACCATGCCTGATACAACTATAGATTTGATGTACTTGTTCACCTTGACATATATGTCTTAATTGAACTGGATTGTTTAGTTACAAAATCTGTTACATTTTGCTTTACAGTAAATCATCAATAAAATTATAATACTATGTTTCTAGGCACGGCCCGGTTGTTATTCAAGGTCTTTTGGACATTTGTAAATTTCTTAGGTTACCTTTGTATAATAAAAATACTGGCTTAGTAAAAAATCAGCTGAAGTAAAAAATCAGACTAATTAGATTATCAAATAGATATTCCGCCTTTGCGTATTGCAGAGTTATCTTCTCTTGGGAGCAGGTATTGATTGTTTTGTCATTGGTCTGTTTGAGAAAATTACGTCGTTTTCTCAAAAATTGATGACGTAACAATCAATACCTGCTCCCAAGAGAAGATAACTCTGCAATACGCAAAGACGTAATAGTTAGTTGGACAGTTCTTGTCTTTGTTTCAGGATGTGGCAGTGGACGATATCTTCACATCAACAAAAGTGTCTTTAAAGTTGGATTAGACATATGCTGTCCCCTGGTGGAATCGGCCGGAACTAAGGGGCATGAAGTACTGGTGGCAGACAACCTCAAACTGCCGTTTAGATCGGGTCTGTTTGATGCAGTGATATCTATTGGTGTCATCCATCACTTCGCAACCACAGAACGGCGGATCGAAGCAGTTCGCGAACTAGCCAGAATTCTACGACCGGGCGGACAGCTAATGCTGTATGTGTGGGCATACGAACAGAGGCATAGACGTGTATGTATCAAGGTTTACACGTTTACCTTTTTTGGTTCGTCCTGATAGAAGAATTACAGGGGGGATATGATAATGCTACTTAATTTCAATCTGTGTGTCTGTCTTGCCATCTGTTTTGGTTTTAATCTTGTGGGCACCTAAAGTGTAAAGGCCATTTATATATTCTCACTCAGACTTGGTATGATGATTGGGCATCCCAAGAGGAAGAATTCTGTTGTAATTCCAGGTTGAAGGTCAAGGTCAGTGCTTTAGGTGAAAAAGAGTTAGCTAGATTACAACCACTGTAGTTTTGACACAGCCACCGAGCTAGATTACAGCCACTGTAGTTTTGACACAGCCACTGTAGTTATAGGTTACTGTCGCGGTAATTTGACACAGCCAAGAGCACTGTAGTTATAGGTCACTGCCGCCATAGTTTTGACATAGCCACTGTAGTTATATGTTACTGCCACTGTAGTTTTGACAGAGCCACTGAAGTTATAGGTTACTGCCGCTGTAGTTTTGACACAGCCACTGTTGTTATAGGTTACTGTCGCTGTAGTTTTGACACAGCCACTGTTGTTACAGGTTTCTGCCGCTGTTGTTTTGACACAGCCACTGTAGCTATAGGTTACTGCCTCCTTAGTTTTGACACAGCCACTATAGTTATAGGTTACTGCCGCCGTATTGTTGACACAGCCACTGTAGTTATAGGTTACTGCTGCTGTAGTTTTGACACAGCCACTGTAGTTATAGGTTACTGCCGCTGTAGTTCTGACACAGCCAATGTAGTTATAGGTTACTGCCCCTGTAGTTTTGACACAGCCACTGTAGTTATAGGTTACTGCCGCTGTAGTTCTAACACAGCCACTGTAGTTATAGGTTACTGCCGCCGTAGTTCTAACACAGCCACTGTAGTTACAGGTTACTGCTGCTGTAGTTATAGGTTACTGTCACTGTAGTTATAGGTTACAGCCGCTGTAGTTTTAGGTTACTGTCGCTGAGTTTTGACACAGCCACTGTAGTTTTAGGTTACAACTGCTGTAGTTTTGACACAGCCACTGTAGTTATAGGTTACAGCCGCTGAAGTTTTGACACAGCCACTGTAGTTATAGGTTACTGCCCCTGTAGTTATAGCTAGGTTACTGCCGCTGTTATTTTGACACAGCCACTGTAGTTATAGGGTACTGCCTCTGTAGTTTTGACAAAGCCGCTGTAGTTATAGGTTACTGCCCCTGTAGTTATAGCTAGGTTACTGCCGCTGTTATTTTGACACAGCCACTGTAGTTATAGGCTACTGCCCCTGTAGTTTTGACACAGCCTCTGTAGTTATAGGCTACTTTCGCTGTAGTTTTGACACAGCCCCTATATAGTTATAGGTTACTGCCTCCGTAGTTTTGACACAGCCACTGTAGTTATAGGTTCCTGCCACTGTAGTTCTAACACAGCCACTGTAGTTATAGGTTACTTCCGCTGTAGTTTTGACACAGCCCCTATATAGTTATAGGTTACTGTCTCCGTAGTTTTGACACAGCCACTGTAGTTATAGGTTACTGCCTCTGTAGTTTTGACAAAGCCACTGTAGTTATAGGTTACTGCCCCTGTAGTTTTGACACAGCCACTGTAGTTATATGTTACTGCCTCTGTAGTTTTGACAAAGCCGCTGTAGTTATAGGTTACTGCCCCTGTAGTTATAGCTAGGTTACTGCCGCTGTTATTTTGACACAGCCACTGTAGTTATAGGTTACTGCCACTGTAGTTATAGCTAGGTTACTGCCGCTGTTATTTTGACACAGCCACTGTAGTTATAGGTTACCGCCGCTCCAGTAGACATTCAGTGCAATTTATATAGGGTGTCATTTGTTTCAAAATTCAACAATGGTTAAAATAACCATTGTGGTGTGTAAAAAAATTGTATGTTGGAAGAAAATCAAATTACTAAAAGAAGAATACATGTACAAAGTCAATTGATGCAGAGTAAAAAGTATTGATAATAAAAATGTTTTCAGTTAACATGCAAAAGTTTATTATTTTCCTACATCCATAAAAAATATTCATATTTGGTAATTTTCTGTTTGAGATAACATGCTGTTTCATCATCGGTGATAAATACTGTAACAGCTGAACTTATCGGTCAGTGAAATCTAAAAAAAAATGTATAGATTTTATCAATACTTCTGCAAGCACACTATTCTGAAAAAGTCTGCTGACTAGAGTTACGCAATGATTGTACCTGGAAGCATGTGCGAGGAAATGGCCATCTGCCACTCATAATGCTGTTTGTGTACATGTAAGAGCAGCCCGGAGGTCTGACCCCAGTTGTTCAAGATAAGCTTAACAAAAAATTCAATCTAATACATTTCAAAAGATTGAAATTCTAAGCTTTAGTTGTTTGTATTCATGTGGACTCAAAAACTTCATCTAAAGGCAATGCAGTCACCAAAAGAAAATCAAAAAAAATCAGATAGTTCTGAAAAAAATATTTGAAAATTGGCATTTTATAGAAATACAAGTCATGTCTTTTAGATATCAGTACCGTTTATTTATTTTAGACAAACATCTGATTTTCTGAAAAAAACATTTCTGTTTCCAATAGTTTGATGGACAAGATGTACTGGTACCGTGGCACGGAGGACAGAAGACCAGCCGATCGGCTAATATACAAGGTTAGATAAATCCACCTCTTTGTGACATTCTCATTAAAAGTCATTTACAAGAAGTATATATGTAGATGTTGTGAGGTAGTAGCCAGTGTCTCTTCAGGGTTTGAGATTTTTGTTTAATGAAAACTTTATAACCAATGTAACCCATTGACCATGCATGGTCAGCCATATTTAATAACCATAATCAAACATATACTGTTTAGCTGGTTATTTACGTGGGCTTAAATTTTCACGATTTTTAGCCAAATTAGAGAAATTTATTTACACAGATTATAATTTTACGATCTTAATACTTTTGAAGGAACTACATTTTAGCTGTTTTTCAGCACAGAGACGGGACACACAACACATAAAGTGACAATACTCAAATGAATAGGCTAATTATGGCAGCATATTGAGCAATAATAAGTAAATGAATTGTTATGGACAAATCATTAACAAAAATATTATATTTGTGATTTAACATATTTTCATAAATCATAACTCTTATAATTAAGTTATATATGAATCATCATAATCCTTAGCTGCGGGAACCGAAGTTCTATGTCGTTGTTTTTTTTTTTTTTTTTTTTTTTTTTTTTTTTTTTGGGGTNTCTAGGGTCGATAACAATAAATTTTTTTTTTTTTTAAATCGGACATTGAAGCTACGGTTCCCGCAGCTACATAATCCTGTGCACACTATTTCATGACGCATTACGGTTATGAAGTTTATTATCTCGGATCATATATTTGTGAACACATTATTGACCCGTGAAATTGCAAAAATATCATCCTCTGCAGAAATAACCTACTATACGGTATATTTACTAGTACCCTGGTTAACCAAACTTAGTGACCAAAGCTGACCGTGGGCATAAGCGCTTGGTGTTTCATGCGTCCCTTATTATATCAGTGTTAGATTTTTGTTGTCTTGCAAGTTGCCTGCGACGAATGTCGTGAAGTCAGGACAATGGTGTCCTTTTTCGAGTGGGGGGTTATCAAAAACGTTTTGCATTGAGCGCTGTACATCAGATTGTAAGGTTCAGTGACTTTGTCAGTTTCTTCATCAATGTTTAGATGTTTGCTTTCAGTCATATAGATAGATCTACTAAACTTACACCATAGATATACATCTGGGCAGTACATCTTCATTCGAGGAACAGATACATGTACGTGTTGGTCCTAAGTTTGTCATTTCTTCATCAAAGTTAAACTTTGTGTTTTAAGCTCTCTAAATAATTATGTATTGTTTTATTTTGTAATGATTGCTTCGGATGCTGAATATAACCTGGATTTCATGGTTCAGTAACTTTTTTCCACATTCTCATCTGTATTATATTTCTATGAATTAGTAATCACATGTCAAACTGAAAATTTGATTTTAATTCCAATTACGAGTTTTCATTAAGAATGCTTTTTACATTTTACGTTATTCATTTCTTAAATTTTAAATGGCTGTTTTGTTTCGCCTGCTGTTGATGGTCAAAGGGGGGGACAGGAGAGACATACAATTCCCCATAACTCTTGTAGACCATACTTTTATTAGTCAGCAAAATAGTTTAAGAAAAGAATTTCAACTACTTTTCAGAGGCCAAAGTTGTTGAAAAAAGGACATCTTTAGAGTAAATGAAAATCGAAAATTAACATTTTATCTTAGAAATGATTTCTCCCACCCTTCACAGGTGTGTCTCCCGTTTTAGCCCGGAGAGATCAGCTTGTCACCCCCTAGGGGGAGATAGCCTCGTGTGTTCAATTGTGACGTTATTAAATGCGTCACCAGTGTATTTGTGACGTCATCTAAAGTGATTGGTGATATTCATACCTCACATGTGTTTAGTTTACAAACATGGCAGATTATTGTCGGTGGAGTTGTGACTGAAATGACAGGATGGGGTAAAAAAATAATCATCCGCTACCTTGAGGGTGTAACAGAGAAATCTCCAACCCTCGGGGTGATTTTTGTTGGTTGTCTTACCCTCGGCAGAGCCTCTGGTTAGACAACCCAAAAAAATCACCCCTCGGGTAGGAGATTTCTTTGTTACACCCTCAAGGTAGGGGAAGGTTCTATTATATAATAATTAATAATCTTTAAGCAGAAATAGAAAAAAAAACAAAAAAAACAGAAAGCAATTTAAGAATTGAAAATACAATTACAACAATTTAAATTTAAAATATGGAAAAACTTTGAAAATTTTAGGAACGAGTGAGTACAATACATTAATATATGATACTGAAGGTAAGTGGGTCCAGTGTAGTGTTGATATTGACGTGATAGTCTGACAGCTGTCATAACAACTCACTGAAACATACATAAACAGCTGATTGTCTGACAAGGGGAATAGATAGAGTCTGTCGATATCCCTTTAATGAGGAATGCGAGCTTTTGATTTACAAATACATCAGAAATGTTGAACGCACATCAGTTTGATCGTCATTTCATACATGTATATAACAACCAAGTTAAGTCGAATTTACAGGGATTTTATCATTAACTCACACATATTTAACAAATTTGTGTACATTATACATTTGACTTGTTATTTGTGTGATGAAGAGTGACATACAAAATGTATTATATAACCTACTTACCTGGTATTATCGACTTTCTTGGGGCAGTCGCCAGGTACCGGTTGTAGGTTGGTGGTTTTTCTTATAGATTGCTCCAGCTTCATCGACCACCAAAACCTGGTCTGTCCTTAAATGACCCTATATAGCTGTTAACCCTTTCACCACTGTGGACCATAATTGACTCATCCAGATCAATATATGGTAGAGTTTACTAAAGTTACATAGGGGTGAAAGGGTTAATAGGATGTAAAACACAAACAAACAAAGCAAACAAACCTTGATGAATATTGATAGACCAGGTCGCAGTCCGGGGTCAATATTTCTTTTCTCGGGTCGATAAATCCAGGTATTGACCGAAGTTAAAGGCTATACAATTGTTTTATTATTTTACAAAATAGTAATGTAAGCAAACTGGAAATAAAACACAACAAAAAAAGCTTCAGAAGTGGGACGGTGCATTGTTTGGAGACACGTCATAATTCTAATTTTTAGAAACACCCAGTCCTTCAACAAAAATCACGAGCTCAAAGTCAATATCGGTTTTTATTGGTGGACACGTGATGCACTTCTGGCCAATCACTTGTCGGGAGTAATATGAAAAAATAATAATGGTTAATACATTTTTGGCAGAAGTTAAAACATGTTATTAATATTGAACTGTAAATTTATTTTATACCCTTTTTTCTCATTTTTATGCATTTGAAAGTAACTTTAACTTATATATAATTAACTTTAACTTTAGTTGACGTTAATCGTTATCAGTAAGTTTTTTAAAGGGTTAACTATTTGATGTGATTTTCCATGAGCCAATATAGTTCAATAAATTTTTATTAGGTCACCTGAGCTTTAGCTCAAGTGACCTATTGCTATCCGTTTTCGTCCGTCGTCGTCCGTCGTACGTCGTCCGTCGTACGTCGTCCGTCGTCCGTCGTCCGTCGTCCGTTATCCGTCGTCCGTTAACATTTTACATTTCAAACTTAAAGTCAAGTTCTGCTGGGCCGATTGAACTGAAAGTTGATAGGAATGATCGCCTCATGGTCCTGACAAAGTGTTGTTATTTTTCGGGTCGATCAGAAATCCAATATGGCCGCCACGGCCGCCATTTTGAAAACCTATTTCAAACTTAAAGTCAAGTTCTGCTGGACCGATTGAACTGAAAGTTGGTAGGAATGATCGCCTCATGGTCCTGACAAAGTGTTGTTATTTTTCGGGTCGATCAGAAATCCAATATGGCCGCCACGGCCGCCATTTTGAAAACCTATTTCAAACTTAAAGTCAAGTTCTGCTGGACCGATTGAACTGAAAGTTGGTAGGAATGATCGCCTCATGGTCCTGACAAAGTGTTGTTATTTTTCGGGTCAATCAGAAATACAATTTGGCTGCCATGGCCGCTATTTTGCTACTAAGTTCTAATAGGCCGATCTCACTTAAAATTGGTCTAGGAATGATCAGCTCATGGTCCTGACAAAGTTAAGTTAACATTATACTATTTTTTACTCAAATTGGTACATATTTCAACAACAAAAATAAATACTATAGACTCAGGTGACCGTTAAGGCCCATGGGCCTCTTGTTTTAGAAATGTTTTCTTTTTCCCTTTTTTTTTTGAATAGCAATGGTGTTATTGGCATCAAGCCTCTGTGAATAGGTGATAAATTCTATATTGACCTGAAAAAGTGATAATTACTGAGTATTTTTGTTCTTAAAATAACCATTTAATTAACACTGTTTGTTGACTCCAACGTATGATGCCAAAAAGATGTTAAAACGTACTGTAACAGGAAAAGTACACGAAAAGATAATATTGAAAACAAAGTCAGACTTACTTCCACTCTCTGCACTTTAAGGATCAGAAGATACCACACCAGGAATCACAATCTGGTGACTTTTAACATCAGTGTGACATCTTCAGAAATTTTTGGAATGGAAAACACAGGTGTATATAAATAACAGTATACTGGTATCATTTTTACAGATCACAAGAGTGATGATCCTGATGTCATGTCCGTAGATCTTATAACTTATAACTTAGAGCATCATAGTGCATTTTAAAAGCTGGTTTAATGTAGTTTGTAAAACAAAATATGGTCTTTCAAAGCAAGGTTTTAGCAATCAGAGGAAGGAAGTCGTAAGACATCCTCAGTCAGTTAATTATGAGTTCATACTCTTCTCAGGTTAATAAAACCAAACATTGACCTCAGTATAAGACTATGATTGTATAATGCGTTTTCGTCTCTGTATGTTGTAGGTCTGTTGCCGTTCTGCTCAGACAAGGATTTGTCTAGTGTGAGCTCTATCAGTGAGGACGAGTCTTCAGCGGACACTTCAGATTTCTCCTTTTCTGGCCGCACACTTCAGCGGACAGCTTCAGAAACTTTTAAAGACGCCCTAAAGGACACACTCAAAGAACTGGACAATGTTTTCTGGACAGATCATTCTGTTTCGAAGGTCAATGCAACCCGAAAGAGGTCAAATACTCTCCCTAACATCCTCAATGGTCAAGGACTTCTGCGCCTGCCAGAGGAGAAGAAGAGGGTATCGTCGGTCAGTAGAAGTGTCCTAGCGGAGGAATGTCGTAGAATCGAGGCAAGCATGAAGGCACTGTCAGCCAGTCACAACCATCGATGGTATGGCGGGGAGGATGGTGATGGTGAGGGAAGCGATATCACGGAGAAGGATGACAGACGTATTCCTGTCCTAAACGGAATTCACAATGCCTCAGACAAGTGTGGGACACACAACACCCTCATCGATGGTGAAGGGCATGCCAAACATAAACAGTATTATCAAAATGTACTGAGTCACAAATCGAAAAATGTTTCTACAAAAACCAAACTCGCTCCAACGAAAACATATCTCTCATCTGACTCAATTGTTGAGCCGATTTCTGCATATCAATCACATAGTCATATAGCCAAAAACGTGAAAGTAAAAACTGTTAGCAAGTTAGCGCTTCAAGATAGAGAGACACATTCTGTGGTAAATAAACAGGGTTTGATCTCAGAAAGCAGTCCTAACAAAGTCTCAGGAACCAGCTCAAAAAAGGACACCAAGAAAACAAACATACAGAACGAAGAAGTATCATTTTTTAACTTAATAAAAGACAAAATTAAAAAGGTATTTGATATAGAACCACCGCCGAAACCTTTACAATCTCCGGATGTGATCTCAAAATCTCTGGCTGTTGAAAACTGGCTTCTTCATTCCTTTGGGGGAGATGGGACCCTGGGAAATCTCTCAACTAGCACAAGTCTTGATGAATTTGATGGGTTTGCAGTTAGAGAATTTCCGCAAAGTAGTCGCCCTAGTAACAGAAATAGTGTGGACATCACAGATGACCTAGATAGATTACAAATCAGTGGTCAAGAGGAAGTGACCAATGGTGTCATTTCTGTTGCAGACGATGGACTTGAGAACTGTTTATCACAGAGTCAGGTTAATGGTCACTCAAAAAATTCTGAGTCAAACCTCGGCACTTTTCGTAATCATGTAAACGGATGCTTGTCTGAAGAAACAATTAACACACTAACTCAGAGTCAGACATCTGGAACGATGTTTGTTTGCTCGTCAAGGAGTGAAAATTCTGTCCAAAGCTGTGCAGACAATCAAATTAGATACTCTGGTCCCAGTTCTGACGCTGGTTCCACCAATCATAACAAGTCACATGATCAAAAGGGATGGTCACATGACTGTACTATAAACAATGGGTCATGTGACCAATACGGTGCCTTGGAATCGCTATGCAGGTTAACAGATTTAGACCCCGCAGGAAACAACAGCCAATTATTTGTGTCCAAAGAATTTTCCAATGGAGAAATGTCCACAGAAGTTCCTTCTCATTGGAGCAGTCAGAGGAGTGAAATAGAAAAAACAAACGTATCAAAATCGGGAGTAAGCAAATCTTTACAAAATTTAAACGGATACCATAATGGCAGTACGGAATCGTGCCAGCCAAACTGTGTATCGGACGTGCAAGAACTCCCTGGTCAGTGTGCAGCTAAGGAATTGTGTCGATACTACCACGTGTTCAGGGAGGGTGAACTGACCGAGCTTATAACTGACCATGTCCATAGCCTTCGGGTGGTCAGCGACATGTTTGACCACTCCAACTGGTGTGTAGTTGTAGAGAAAAGGTAGCAGAAATGTTTGACCACAAGAATGAGAAGATTAATATTATATCAATTAGGTTCCTTAATGTTTCTCTTCTTTCTGGATGTCAAATTTGTTTTAAATGCTGATTTCCTCAATATTTAGACTGTCAATCAAAGACATGTAAAAACAAAATGAGAAATTTAATATTAGCAACTTAACTTTTGGAGCGAAATGCATGTTGAAAAATCAAAAAGTTTTAATAAAACAAAAGGTTTTCATCAATAGGGATATGTTTGTAAGAGATATATTTACACATTTTTGTATGTTTATTATCTCGGACAAAACTAATATTTGATTTTTCAAAGGAAATATTCAGCAACATTCCTCTTAAATTTGTCATGAATCATAAAATTAATCTATCATTTGAAAATTAACCAGCCTCAAAAACTTACGGTAACACCCCTACATAAATGAAATATAATCTGTCATGTTACTGTCGTGATTGGAACGTACGTTTGGCAGAAATAGCATGTCTAACATGTACATCGATTGATTAACTCATTCACCCCCTGAAATTTCATAATGAACTATTCCAACCTTTGAATTGGAAGAGTTCAAATGTGTCTTTTGGGGTGAATGAGTTAAAAAGTTATTTTTAACTTTGATACCTTTATTAACAATTTACCGGGGATTTCTTCATTCAACACTTCTTTAATGATTTGTTTGTGGAAATGTCTATTTTATAACATACAATGTACCAACAGATTGAGGTATCTGTAACTGTGTATAAATCAATATTGACATCATATTCAGTAGTCACAAGTTCACTTTTATAAAATGTGAATGTGATTTTTTTTTATGTGTAAATGTGAATGCACAGTGATCTTCGTACCCGGTAGATGTTTTCTGTATTTCTGAAAAATTCCTTTTATAGAAAAACTTTTACAGAAATTGCCTTGAACTACAGAAATAAAATACAAATGTAAATATATTTGGAGGGTTCTCAGAAATCCTTGTGTTAATGTTCACCTTTGATTATTCTAAGCTCTACCTTAGAATTGACGAGACTGGCCTGAAATTTACATATCTGGACGCAGCAGTTTATACCGTCGCTAGTGTAGACATTTGCTATTTTGCAAATCTATATGTATATGTTTGTGTGTGTTTTTATTCAAATTTAATTTATTATTTAGAATGCCTCTAATCTATATCTGTTTGATGTAAATTGATGCATGTTTTCTGCTATGTGATTTTTCGGGCTAGAAGCAATCTTTTTATTTTGTTTATTTATTGAATTTCAGTTTTTCCACATTTCTACCATAGAACAGTGTTTCCCGCTGTTGAGTAATTTACACTTAGACACATTACCATGGACAACGCCTTTACATGTATTGATATTTTTTTAGCCCTTTCACCCCTAGGTTACTTTAGCAGACTCTACCATACATTGATCTGGATGAGACAATTATGGTCTACAGTGGTGAAAGGGAAAAGGATGAGGTTTATCACAGTTTTCTCCCTTCCAACACCAAAATATTGGTAATTAACATTTAGATTGAATTAGTGATTTTCATACTCCTTGCTCCTTAACAGAAAATGTTTTATTACAGTTATCTCCCTTCCAACACCAAAATATTGGTAATTAACATTTAGATCGAATTATAGTGATTTTCATACTCCTTGCTCCTTAACAGAGATCATTTTATTACAAATGATCCACCCGAAGCTTCATTGAAATAAGTTTATAAACTAATTGCATTTATTTTTACAAAACCTTGATTTTCATTTTCTGTTCAAGAAAAAATATTCATTAATAAATTTGTTTTATTAATAATGTAGATAATGTTGAATTTTTAAATAATAAGTATATCATTTTTCCAATCGGCAATTTAGAAGCATAATTTGTGTGGACAGAGTGTTGCAGTTTCTTTAATAAATGCTTTTTATTTTATTACACTGCTATCAAATGTTGGCAAAGTTTTGCTTTTTGAAAGTTGATATATCAGTAAAAACTCTCTACATTCCTATTATACATGTACAGGTCGTGAGATAGGTATAGTTTTTACATGTACTACACGTAAAATGTATTTATAAAAATTGTTGGTGCAGTATCATAAAGTTTCTATGGCGATAGGATGTAGGTATCTACCTATCATTTGTGTATTTTGTTTCTTAGCTAGAAAATTCCTGATTGAATGGAGCCGTGCATTAATGTGTTATTGGAGTAAGTGTTTTGAGGTGATTTTGTGCTGTTTGCCTTTGGACCAGAAGATCCGGAGCCAATATATGTTTATGTTTTTAGCTCACGAAAGAATGGAATGATCAAATGCTGTATGGCATTATGAGTTTTGATTTACTGTACCAAAGGCAAATATCTATCCATGTTGTACTTATCGTAATCATTTTTATCTGGTTTATACCTCTTCTCAAATATTGCTTGATGTAAATTGATATTTATTGAAACAGTAGGCTGAGTTTTAGCGTCTTGATGGGCAAAAATGAAATGTGAAATAGGATGATGACTGCAATAATCTCATAGTTTTCTAAACACATATACTAATGATTAAGTTCAAGTCAGGCAATAATATATAATTTGGACTTATAACCCCTTCTCTTTATCTTCTTTAATTGAATACCAAGTATTCGGGTTTTTTGTCAAATATTGTTACTATTGCCTCTGATATTTATTACCCCCCCTCCACCCTCTCCCATGCCACCTTGCCGATCGCCGGTGCCATAGCTACCATCAACATTTAATTGATGTTTTCTGGTTAGAAATTTTCTTGCATACTAGAGCGAGATATCCGCATTTCCGGTGATGCTGGAAAACAATATCCGACCCACGGATCTTTTACACGCGCAGACTGGCGGGCGAATTATAGTGACGTTTTGGGGTCATGCTATTATTCCTGACGTCATTTTATGATGTTTTGGGGTCAGTCGGAGTCATTGAGGTCATTAACAATGGTCATCCAGGCTTCATATGCAAATGAGAAATGTGCGAAAGTTTACAACTTTACTACAAAAGCGGCTGTTTTACATGTTTCAGTTAATGAGCAAGAAATAGAATGACTCCCTGATGTGAGGTATGGATAAGAAAATTCAAACCCAATTAGGGATAAAAGATTGAGCAGGAGACCCGATGTTTTCCACCTTAAACTTCAAAGACAGACTGTGCAGCATTTTGCATAGCCTCAGATGTAACATTTAAGAATCTTACCTCTTGAGTTGATTTTCATCTGTCGCACACTCAAGTGGGGAAACATTCTTATCAATGTTTTCCTCAGGAAACATCAAACAGTGTTAATATCCTATTAGGACAGTCTTTGTTTTAAATTATTTACAAATTGTTAATCCATCCTGTTTTTGATGACAATCTATAGCTACCAGCTATATAGGTCACCTCAGTTATTCAACAACCTGTTTGCCTTAAGGTTTCTAAGTATATATATCATTTAACTACGACTGTAGTTCAAAATTTTAAATATGATTAAATGCTTATTTGAAAATCGATTTTTTCTGGATCATTATCTCTTTGTTATGAAAAGCCATCAGTTTTTGTGTTTGACCTTCAAGTAAGGTTTGGAATTATTTGTGTCACCCTTAGATAATTTCAGTTTATATGAAGTGACCACCGGTGTATGGCCCCAAAGATATATACCTTGTCAGGGTAGGAGATTTAAAAGCAGCAGAGTTTATAAAATTATGAACATTTCACATTTTCTTTGAGTGGCTGTTCCAACTACATTATATCCGACCCGTAATGTATAGGGCTGTAGGGTGGAGCCCAAAGGAGTCAGTGTGCTAAACTTTCTTCATTTTTCTTGTTTAGAATCAGAGGTGCTAGTTTCAAATACTTTTTAGTCTTAAATCTGTATGCTAGATATTAAATAAGGTGGTTTTATTGTTTTTTGTCACTGAATAATATTTCTGTTCGTGTTAAAAACAAAATCAACTCTCTGTTTAAGGACTCACACAACTAAATCAGCCAATCAGCAAGTGTTTCATACGTTTGTAGTTCCTATTTGAAATAAGTTCCGGCTAATTACTGGGCCACTGAAGGAGTTTAATAAGGAACGGATGACAGATTTTTAGATAAATGAAATGTTCAGGTATTTAACTTTTGAAAAATATATACTTTCCATGTCTGTGTGCGGATTTGCACAGGGGCAAAATGTTTGGGGGCGTTTCTGTTTTGGGTCACCGGTTTTGCTTGTAAACTTCCGGTTGTCAACTTCTTGGCGCTGTGACACTCCAATATGCCACTAAACCTACCAAAAAAGTCATTTTGTAGCCTTTGCAAGGTATGTATTTATGAATCTAGACAGTTGTCACTAGTTTTGAACTTCAAATATTAAAGTTATTAGCTAAAATGTTTGGTAATAACATATAGTAAATGATTTAGTTGTGTGAGTCCTATAAATATATCAGGTGACCGTTAACGCCCATGGGCCTCTTGTTTTATATTCCTGCCTCCAATATTCATGCTTTAAGCTGGTCGCTCTACCAATAAAAAGGTTGTAAGTATTCAACGTCTTACCTTTAGATCGTTGTTTATGTTACAAATTACAAAGTACAAAAAAGATTATTCAAACAAACAACACAACGCAATAGATATTTTCTTTTCCCTGTCCTGTACTACAGACAAGCCAGTAGTTGTGTAACAATGATTGGTAGTGTTGGTTTCTCCGTTGTTCTCTTCCTAGATCAGGTTTTTCCAGCCGCCACAAAGAATGCCAGTTTCCTTTTATTCCAGTCCTCATATAAGTCGCATATCAGTCTTAATGGCAGTTTTAACTTTTAGCTGGTGTATCATTTCTCTGCAAGGTATAGCCCGAGTTTCTCCTGGCTCTGACACCAGACTTGGACATTTTGACAGATAGATGTCTTTCAAAATGTCTACGTCTGGTGTCAGGGCCAGATGCAGCTTGGGGTATGCAAGGTATTGCTCTGTTCGACAATTGTGTTCAGGGTGAAACCTACAAAAGGAGGAAGTGATGAGGCAATTAAATGCCAATGTTATGATCAATTTGAATTCGTTTGTGACATTATTTGTCGTATATTTTTATATGTCGTTTTCATTATATCAGACTGATCTCATTTTCGTTGCTTCTTTGTATAGAGACGTTGTGAATATTATATTTGAGCACGAAATTAGATATAAGTCTGTGATTTGAGCTTCGTGTTGTTTTGCGAGAATTGATGAAAATTGTGTTAATTTATATAGTCCCGTAGTTTTACGCAAATATTTACTAAATCAGTTTTTGAGAAAGCTTACAAAGTTAGACTATAGAATAAATTAATCAGAATATGGCGCCAAAGATTACGCTTCTAAAACCCACACTTTGCTGACGCAGTTATATCAGAGACGTGTATGGATTGATATGTCCCTGGTTATATATATTGCCGTAATATTTTCGTCGATGCACTTCAAAATATTCAAAATAAATTTTACTAACAATTTCCTGTAGAAAATTATCGATAGCATGCCGTAGCCGTGAAATATAATAAATGGTATAAAATGGGAAACCATTAAATATCCATTATTTCTATTTTACTTCCCTACTCTTTAAGTAATTAATGGAAGTAATGAACCAACAAAAACAATATTGACGTAACTCTTCCAGCTACGGTTATCATGAAATTAACTTATAAAACACAGACATGATTGATGCAGAGGTGGGAACGAAACATTTCGGAACAAATATCTTGAATTTTCTTTCACTTATTAAAGCATTAAGAAATCCTTTCCTGGTACATGCTATCTTGCTTGCTTTTTTTTTTTTTACATATCCCTACGCAAATGATTTTTTTTCGCGAATAATCACGATTCTGTATTAACCGATTTTATTTTTAGAATTGAAATTTGGAAAACAAACGAACACAAGTTTATACATTGTATATTCATTTAATCAAAAGGAGATTTAATTAACTCCTATGAATTGAACGTCAATATAGCTATCTCACAAATGAGGAAACTGCAGTGTGGTATTTTATATGTCCATGCATATATATACAAATTTTACGTATTGTCTAGTCCATTGACTTAAACATGTTTTAATCATCTTGTCAAATTATGATATTATCAATGAATAAAGTATTTTTATATGAACCATGTCTTTATTGTCGTGACACTTCTGTTGTTATGACATGATCGCAACGTTACGGTACGTGTCACGTAAAAACATCACGACACTACTGTACTTAAATGACATAAAAACATCGTTATCACGACACTTCTGTACTAAAATTACATAAAAACATCACTATCACGATATCACTGTACTTAATTAGGTTTTAAGAATATATGACAATCACATTGACTTTAAGTGTTTGTGTGAATACGACATTAAATATACACTTTTAGACAAACTTACCTTCAATATACACATAACGCAATATTCATTTTATTATGTACCTGAATTAACGTAAGAAAATAAAAATAAAACGAAATATAATAAATTGATTAAAAGATATTTTTTTTTTTTTTTTTAATAATATCATAAATATTTCAATAAAAGTTCCTTGTTCTTTTGCAGAATTTCAAAAAAATAGTAATGTACATATAAATTAGATGTTTAGAAAATTTCTTTTGGTACAATTGAAACACGAAGATTGGAAGTACTCGTTTGATTTAAACATGGGTTGACAAAAGTATCAGGTTCTTAGCAGATCTCATACGAAATAACGTTTATTTCAATTTCTGTGCAACTAATACAGTAACCGTCCAAGTATATATTATAACAACGGATAGAACGGATAGATAACTTCTGTAAGTGCGAAATAACCTAGATACAAAATGAGAACATGACCGAACCCCTCAGTCCTTTTAAAATATCAAGTATAATTACTAACAAGAACAGATGAGTATGACATTTTTATTCCAAACATAAAGTTGGAGACAAAACACGCTGATGAATGGACAATAAGTAGATACCCGTGAGCTTGCCAAAATAAAAATAAAACGGTGATTAAGAAGAAAACAAAATAATGATAATGGCATCAGTACAGTCTGGTGCACAAGTTCTTGTAACAAACTTATTTTTTACAAACAATTAACAGCAAAGATAATGCTGTGTGTATTTTGTAAGGAAAAGAAAGCGTTGTCTAGTGCAATCCTGTGCACTGGCTCTAGATCTGGGAGAGGCTTAAAGAATGATTTATAATATAACAATATATATCTCTTTTGAAAAAAGAGAAAATGAAATTAGGAAAATATTGGAAAAATCTTCTAAAATGAAATGATGATCTAATGTATTTAGTAAATGTTCTGTGTATAAGCAACGAGTGAAGGAGGAGCGATAAATTGTTAATAATGTGAAAATATATCCTTTTTATGTTAAAATACTGATGACTTCATATAGTTCAAAGGGGAATATTTCGAAATATTCTTTAACAAAAAGCGTATTTTAAAATCTAGAAGATTATAAGCGGTTGACTTTCTTAACAACGTAGACCTTTACTAGATAATTTGTTCTTTAAGGGGTCATGTTTATTTTATCTTTTATTTTTATAAATTGAATTATTTTTGTCTTCTTGATTTTTTAAAGGATAAGGTAGTGCAACAGAGGTTGATGGCTATTTGAATAATAGAAAATATCAACAAGTATTTCATTAATTATATACTATCAAAGTAAAAAACAAAATGAACCTTAATCAATTTGTAAGCAAAATATCACAGATCATAACGATACAAATTGAATCTCAGACGTAATACAAATAAAACAATTACATATATAATACATATAAATGAAGATCTGTTCTTGAATATCATCAACTGTTGCATCAACAAACAAACAAAATTACTCATTCAACGAGAAATGAACACTGTTTCACAATAACGAGCGTCTGTCCACATCAGGTGTTGAAGGCTTGGTGTAACTTTCACTAACTGTTGCTCCAAACTGACTGCTTAAGTTAAAGTCGCTATGATTCCATAACACAGGACGAGTATTATCCCCTTGCTTTAACATTGGTGCTATCGTTCCATAGCTCAGTGGCTCGCAACTTTCATCGAAGACGAAGAATGTATGTGTGATGGTCACCGTGGCAGATGTCATCGAGACTGATTTAATGGGTGATGTCGCTTTATTAACGTTTCCGTCGAATTACCCTTTTGCCGTTAATGTATTTGCTTTACTGTTCCCTGATTTACCAAACCTTTTCAACCAAGTACAAACAAAACGATTGGTCGACGCAGATTCATAAAACAAACGAATCCACACAGGATATTCACTCAATGGTCTTGGAAACTCATGGAAAAAAATTCTTATCACGTTAATTTTTAAATCGTTAATTACATGTTGTTTTGTTTGTCAACAGATTGCAGAGCAATGCAATAAAACGACCCAAGACTTTCGTTTTTATATACTGAATACAACGTACCTCATGGCGATACAGAGTGAGATCATGACACTCTCGGGCTACCATTCTTACTTCTCAGTGTTAAAAAAAGCCGTAGACTAACCTTTTAGATGAACCGTTATTACCACTAATTAATTTCGAAACAGATTATAGCTTAGTTCATGTACTGATAAATAAAAAAAAAAAATAAAAAAAATATAAAATATTCCATAAAGATTCAATGTTTTATCTATTTTGATATTTTGATCAAAAACTAAATGGCTCTTTACTCGAAACATTATTATATTTGTGATACCTCGAAGGAAATAAAAAAAACAAATATCCCAAGTAATGTTTGATTTCTTTGATAAACCCAACCATGGAAAGCTTAAAATAAAATAAGTTGAAGTACAACTTTACTTATGTAACAACAGGTAAAAACAAGGTTACTTGAACTTGCGCACGTGTCCATCTAATTGTACACCTTAATTAGATTCCTTCACCTGTTTGCGTTTCGGTGTTCGTCTTATTGTACATCCGCTATTTGAATAGAATGTACACGTGATCAGCTATTTCTGGAAATGTCTTCTTAATGAATTGACTGTCAGAAGAAAGAAGATATCAATTTAAACAGGTGCGTATGTACTCATCAAATGTTACATCCATCTTGTAGTATTGTGCGTAGCTGGGATCGTCGTGTACACGCTTTTCCTGTAATGCGTAGTAATTAGTCGAAGAACGGTAGTACACGGCCGTGCAGTCGATATCAAGGCGAGTTTCACATTGAGTCTTACAGAAGTTTACATCGACGGTAAGACCCGAATAACTAGCCGTAAACCCTGGAGGGTCGAACAGCTTGTTAGGGTTGAAGGAATAAGACGTATCGTAGGTGGTACAGTCTGAAAAGGAAATGTGTCATGATGGTCAATCTGTGATGAATCAGAATCAGGTGTTGTAAGCTTAAGGTTCACTAGCCCCTAAAACGCTATAATCGCCCAACATTTCAACACCCTGATATTTCATATGTTCAGAAACCCAAATTAAAAATAGGAATTCATATGTGTACTTTGAATATATTAAACTGGTGTATTATCTATTAAATGGCGGTTAGTGTGGTTAATTGAGTAAATAATCAGGCTTTAATGTTGATGTCTTAATAAAGATAGTTCACCGGACTTATAACATGTCATTCTCTAAAGAAAAAAATAGTTCCTCATGACCTTGGTAAATAAATGAACTTAAGATAATAACTCATTTTGCAGCATTCAGATCGGCTGTAAAAGAGATTGAAATGTTACGAAGTTCGATGAATTAATTTTTAGGAGATATCAGCCTGAACACCTTATCATTGACTATGGCTATGTACCAGCTTAATAATTAATGTAAAAGTTCATTTTATTCAAATTAGTTCCAATTTTTAATTGAGTTCTTTGAACATGACTTATCAGGGGTTAAGAGTGGATATATAGAGGTTACACAACGAGTGGTTGTTGAATATGGAATTAATTTCACTCGAGTTAGTTAATTTTCAAAAGTTACAAAAGATATTCGACATTTTACACCGTTGTGTGCATACGCTTCACTGGTCATTTGTCTGATGAAGGTGAAAGTGTACATACCGTACGAGGCATCGAAACGTCACATAAAAAAATCTTTTTGGATTTTCATAATATTTACCTTTAATGTTTGGAGTTTATCAGTTTCAGTCGTACATTATTAACAATGTAACAATATTTGATGTTTACAACACACAATCAACAATAAGTTATTGAGAGTACAACAAAACAAAACAATTGGTTTCATCTTGTATTGCCGTTTTCATTTAATTCATTTTTATGTTTCTCACTATTGCACAATTGCTTGGGGGACTTAAGCAATACATTCTTACATAAAAAGAGAATAGCTATTGGAGGTTTTGTTATTACAATGAAGTTGACATATGGTACGGGTCTGAGAGATTGTGGTTTATTTTACCGTTACAGGCGATGTCCAGTGCGGAGTATTGACCATCTGGTTGGCAGGACGTGGTCGTGATCGACCCAGTCTGGACATATCCGTAATCACACGAGTAGTAATAGATAGAACCGACCTGACTGACCACTGTCCGCTGGACAAATGGAGGACTTCCACATGCTGTAAAATAAATCGACAATATGAACTTGAGAAATATATTTCAATCAAAATATTTCTCAATCGAAGGATAGTCGTACACATAATAAAGCAATAGGCTAAATAAATTTGAAAGTAAAATCTGACGGCTGATTGTTTTTTCATCACTGCTAAAATGCAACACAAGAAAAAGAGTCAAAAACAGTTGTGTGTTTGAGGTCAGGAGAATCATGTGGTATAAATGTAAATAATTTAAATGTTTAATCCTTCAATGATTATGATACCATCGTTGAAGTTAATTTCATAATATTGTATCATTTAACAAGTAAAAATTGATGGAATGTCTTAAATCCTGCTTTTTATGACCAAACAGTACTGGTTTGTGTACACTTTTGATATCTGAAGCTTAACCAAATCCATATAACCATATTTGAATGAACGAAGCCAAAAGGAAATTCAAGGTTCATTAACGTCAAGTAATTAGCATTACCAAAGTTCATATTATTATAAAAAAATCTCAATAATTGGTTAACTATTAAGAAGAGTTAACATTCTGCCTTCTCACCCGATATACAAGTGAAGTTCACTGGAGACCAGATTGCATCCAATAAACACGTAGTTGATGCATCACCGGATATATTGTATCCGGGATCACATTCGTACATGCGCACACTTCCGTATGAATTACTTCCGGCTGTAGCCGATACATTGTTCACAGCGGGTGGATCTTCACACCCTGCAAAGAAAAACAATCCACTTTAAGGACAATCGACTTCATTTATGACACGATTTCGATTGTCATGTACTTCTGTTACAGGTTTTCCGAAATTGTATACCAAATCAATTGATGAAAACTGTCAAGTGAATCGAACAAAAGAAAGACAAAATTTAATTCTCAAAATCTAGTATTGAAAATGCATTTAATTGAAAAAGAATTCTTCTGGTTATTTTCCTAAGGATAAATTGACCTGTCATAGTTAAGCCGTCAATGTCTTTCTACTTTTATTCTACAAGCTTAAGGTATCTTTGTTCAGAAAATATTCTCACTAAAATGTGCCTATTTCACACTTTCTTGAGTTAAATAAAATTAGAAGTCACAATGTTTATGTTGACAACACGTTCGTAAAATTATTCAAATCTTGTCTAAATAGAAAATAATTCAGCGTCGTTACACCGAGAATTTTGCTAACGTCATTACCTGCCCTGTTCGTATACAAGCAAACAAATCGACGTATCAATAAACCCGTAATTGGAATCCAACGTCGATAAAACTAAAAAAAAAATATGGACAAAAGAAAGATTTACATTGAGACTGCCGAAAGTATCGATTCAAGTGATCTAAGTCAAATCCAAGTGATGTCACGTCCTAAAATAAGAACAGGGGTATTAGCGACCAAACAACATTCACACTAATAAGCGTAAAACAATCACCCCTCTTATCACACAGGGAAAAGAATATTTCCCAGTGATATAATGATGGTTTCCAAATACAGTAACTCGCTAATTGTTTTTGTCGACCTGCATATCATGAACCTCTCTCTGAGTTTGGGAAGCAGGGAAGTTACTGTCTAAAAAGGAAAGTTGACTGTCGGAGAAACGAAAGCGTCTCGCTTATCGTACAGCTAAGGAGACTCGTTTCTAACCTGACAACTTACCAACAGAGGTGAAGTAGACAGTGTTCACGTTAGCTGAACCACCAGATGTTGTAGCGAACCTGGTATTGTACCCAACACACGTTTCTAAGGCTGAATTGAATGACACGGACAGACAACTCTTCTTCTGCCACATGCACTTCATCACGCAGGATACGGAGCTGATGGCCTTTGTCGTAAACATGATATCTGTTCCAAAATCATATCCTTGAAGAAGTGTTTCCTTTAGCCATGGTTCAAACGTCGTTCCTAATCATAACAAACAAAACGAATTAAATCAATATTGAAATACAACATTCAAGAGTCTTCTTAGTGGCCTTTAGTCTTCCTTCGTTGATGATCCGTATCAAGTTGTTAGCTACAGTTGCATAGTATAGGGCCCACATGTTTTAGATTGGCAATTATGACCCGATTTTCTAGCGTAAGATTTCAGCATCTTCCATAACACTTAAATCTCTAATCAAGGTCACTATGCTGGTCCCGAACGATCTGAGACAAGATGGACTTGACAAACACTGACCAATTACACAGTTTGAATCAAATTATGATAACGACTATATTTCTTTATCGTAAATGAATGTTGTCTGTTAGAAAACCTTGGCTACATATTATCTTATTTGTCATACAGCAATACAAATCGATTCGGAAAATACGAACAACTGCAATATATATGTATACAACATGGGGGTGGGGTCGGGATATGTTTCTACTGAGGAAAGGGAAGTTAAAGAGTGTGAAATTAAGGTTGTTACTACAGGCAGAGACGTTAACCTTGTAGAAAGGTGGTCAGCATCATCATGCTATAGGTACCATACTCGAAGCCGATAATATCTATAACGTTTCTAGGATATAGTTCACGTTTATATATGGATTTGTATAATGCTCAATTCGCTATGATTGTCGATCGATCGATCCAGCCATAAACAGTAATGCATATGGTCGACATGGTACACCATAGATCAATGGATCTATCAGACAAAGGAATACGTGGGATACTTTGTTGATTTAAGATATATTCATCATACATATTCTGTTGAAATCAAATCCATTCACATTTGATACGGTTTTTGTTGTTCCCGTGTGGAGTTTTTCGTGTTTTCGTTGCCGAGAGATAAAACATGTACTAACGATTGGTAATTTCCATCATTTTACAATATATATTATGTGGCCTTTACATTAGTGGCCATTACATTGGTTTTAATCTGAACAGGAACATGAAACACACTGAAGATTTGATTTGAGTTGGTCGTTGGAAATGGTAGATATATTGATATAATTCCGATATACACTTTGATGTTAAATTATCAGTTATGTACTAAAATATATTGAAAATTAGAGATACATTGTAACAAGCTCTCCGTATGTTACCTAGCAATTACCATTACTGGGATTTTTCTTCCAACAGAAAACATACTGAAAGGTTCACTATTAGTTGGTCCAGTAATCAGTCATGTGAATCCATAGGCATTACCGTTATTAGATCTAATTGATATAATATGCATACAAAATCATACTATTTATTTTATTTGCTTTAGTGTAACAAAATACATAATGCTTTATCTCAAAAACATCGGAATAATGGTCATTTAATATTCCATATCAAGCCTCTTACCATATCATCCCTCGTGCCAGATATAAGGGCCTCTGGGAAGGATATAGCGCTATCACGATAAAAACCACTAAATATTACATCCTGAGCTATTAAGAAACTTGACTCGATAGGCAAATATAGCGGAAATGGCCCGGGCATGATTGAGTTTAAACATTTATATCTTCTGTATACAATTAAACCAGCAAACTGTAGGATGGTAAATCCGTTGTTATGGTGTGTCAGTGTGTGGCCTCCTGCCTGAGAAGATGTTTGGAAGGCTACACAATTTCTTAGTTAGTAATAAGAGCACTGCAATACGTTTAAAATATCAAAATTAAGAGGAAAAAGAAACGCAATCTTAACTTACATTTGCCCATGAAGCTGTAAATATTTTGTTGAATTTATCTACCTAGTTAAACAGTATGGATATAAAGTAAAACATATATTTTTCACATTTGTCGGTGACAGGAGATCTTGAATACGCTGTCACATGTTGCCTGGAAGGTGCCGTATGTCATTGAGTGATTGCTGAGTAAATTGGAGGACATAGATAATGGACATTTAATCGCACAGTGTTTCATGGTTTATCTGGAGAACACTTTCTTATCGCTAATCCATTGATAGAACGAGAGACAACCGTGTTGTTCTCATACCAATCCAAGCACAAGTTATAATCGTAAACCAAATATAACTACTAATCAAAGACAACGTTATCACTGTTATGTCATTTGAAGTTGAAAGTGAAATGCTTTGTTGATTATTGTCAGATGAATATAGTAAATAACACCTAAATGTCATTGTTAATGAACAATGTTTAAATCAATATCAAATGTTAAAGTGAAATGGTTACCATGGCGTCACACTTCACCCAAAACAAAAAAGTGTCATTTTTTCAAAAAATACCAATCGTACACATTGTCGGGTATCAAACCGGGGGGAGAAACCTCATTTTAAAAGGAAATGGTTTAAATGGTTGCCTGTTGCATACATGTAAAAGATATTTCATGAATATGGCAGAATTTCATTCTTACAGAATCTTTCTACAATGCTGAACCGTCCTCATACGACACTGGTTGTTGCGAGTACGTTCAACCCCAAACAGACAAACAAACAAACACAATGAATACAATAGAGAGATAACCATATACAGCCAAACCTGATCGAGAGACCAACCGTATCAAGAGACCACTTATTAAATACCCCTTTACACTTCTTGTCGAATCAACTGAACCTGTTTTAAGAGACCATCTGCAACAAGAGAAGATGTTATGGACTTTTATCTCTGAGAAGAGGTTTGACTGTCGTATCTTGAAGACAGCCATTTAATATTATGCTAAACACACTTTTCTTGTTTGTAAAACACACAATTTTGTTGTTGTTGAGGAAACAATATCTTCCGAAAGACCTTCGCCAATCTAACGCAGTTATGAAGTGGTATTTCCTTGGCATGTTGATGTTACATGAAACACTGAACGCAATTTTGGTCCGAAGCGACATTTTCATTCACTATTGTTTGAGAATTCGTTTCATTGGAAATAGGGTCAGGTTTAATTTAATTCATAATGTTTAACTTCAATTATGTACAACCAAATAGTGAAAATAATCAAACATATCCTCCCGTTTTAACAGGATTTGAACAGATCAATCTCAATTTTGTATTGTTCTCTCCGAGGTGACATGCAATTTCCCGTAGAAAAAATATTCCAAGCCGTTTGGGTAAATATTTTCCTTTACCTTTGCGACTACTTATCAATATTAAACCTGCTTCAGAAGTCATACTCTATAGTCGTACACCAGCTCAATATTACAGGAAAACACCCAAATTAAATATAATAGATCTCATGGCTTGTTTAAAATACGTTCCTGACGTGTACCAAAAACTCGGGCAGTTTTGGACAAAATTGTTATAAATACAATAAAAGCTTTCAAATGTTTTTGAGTGCCATAAATTTATAAAGCCGATTTTTTTCTTTGAAAAATTGCAACCCGAATTTTTTTTCACAAATTAGTCTATCTTTGCTATAGCAATTTATATACATGTAGTATGGCTACTTGGCCTGAAATCCGCGAAAAATAGAACACACCAAGTTGCCATTCCTGGGGGGAAAATTCAGAATCGAAAGGCATTCTAGCGTTCGATGTTAATTCAGATCAACGAGTACTTTTTTCCTTGTGAAGAATTATAGCAAAAGGACAAAAGGACAATATCGAAAATCTCGTTTTGAAGGAAGAGCATAACTAGTTAACTGTTTAGAACGAACATTGTTTAAGTTGATAATGAAAATATGAGATAACTGACCTTGCACATTCGCTGTAATCATACACCAGCCGCACACTAAAACCGTGATGGACGTCGACATGATGGTCTTCTGTTATGATAACCTACAACGATCGTCTGTGCTATTTATTTAAATCGACACTTGCCAGTGGCTATAATCCAAAATCCTCCAGACAAACGTCCCTCTCACTGAAAATATCCAACAGTCTTCAGTGTCTGTAATCCACTATCCTCCCGATAATACTACCTGTAACTGACAATAACCAACAGTAGTCAGTGTCTGTAATCTACTATCCTCCCGATAATACTACCTGTCACTGACAATAACCAACAGTCGTCAGTGTCTGTAATCTACTATCCTCCCGATAATACTACCTGTAACTGACAATACCCAACAGTCGTCAGTGACTGTAATCCACTATCATCCCGATAATACTACCTGGTACTGACAATACCCAACAGTCGTCAGTGTCTGTAATCCACTATCTTCCCGATAATACTACCAGGTACTGACAATACCCAACAGTCGTCAGCGTCTGTAATCCACTATCCGCCCGATAATACTGCCTATCACCGACAATACCCAACAGTCGTCAGTGTCTGTAATCTACTATCCTCCCGATAATACTTCCTGTCACTGACAATAACCAACAGTCGTCAGTGTCTGTAATCCACTATCCGCCCGATAATACTACCTGTTACTGACAATACCCAACAGTAATCAGTGTCTGTAATCCACTATCCTCCCGATACTACTACCAGGTACTGACAATACCCAACAATCGTCAGTGTCTGTAATCCACTATACTCCCGATAATACTACCAGGTTCTGACAATCCCCAACAGTCGTCAGTGTCTGTAATCCACTATCCTCCCGATAATACTACCTGTCACTGACAATAACCAACAGTAGTCAGTGTCTGTAATCCACTATCCTCCCGATAATACTACCAGGTACTGACAATACCCAACAGTCGTCAGTGTCTGTAATCCACTATCCGCCCGATAATACTACCTATCACTGACAATACCTAACAGTCGTCAGTGTCTATAATCCACTATCCTCCCGATAATACTACCTGTTACTGACAATAACCAACAGTCGTCAGTGTCTGTAATCCACTATCCTCCCGATAATACTACATGTCACTGACAATACCCAACAGTCGTCAGTGTCTGTAATCTTCTATCCTCCCGATAATACTACCTGTTACTGACAATACCCAACAGTCGTCAGTGTCTGTAATCTACTATCCTCCCGATAATACTACCTGGTACTGACAATACGCAACAGCCGTCAGTGTCTGTAATCCACTATCCTCCCGATAATACTACCAGGTACTGACAATCCCCAACAGTCGTCAGTGTCTGTAATCCTCTATCCGCCCGATAATACTACCTATCACTGACAACACCCAACAGTAATCAGTGTCTGTAATCCACTATCCTCCCGATAATACTACCTGACACTGACAATACCCAACAGTAATCAGTGTCTGTAATCCACTATCCTACCGATAATACTACCTGGTATTGACAATACCCAACAGTCGTCAGTGTCTGTAATCTACTATCCTCCCGATAATACTACCTGTTACTGACAATAACAAACAGTCGTCAGTGTCTGTAATCCACTATCCGCCCGATAATACTACTTGTCACCGAAAATAACCAATAGTCGACAATGCGCGTACATGCTGTAGCTTAAATTAAGTATCCCGTAGATCATCGTTTCTGTTACTGACTGTACTCGTCAGCACCCCGTCGCCAAAATCAATTACTGATTACGAATGTCATCAGTATGTCATAACACCTAATTTCCTATTGTTTCACATTTTACCAAAAACAAAAGAGTCATAATTATTTAATGCATACTTATTTAACTCTTTCGCATTCCCTGGATACAAACTACATGGAAAAAACACAATATAAAATAAAAGGGTCTTTCATGGTTGCCTGCTCAATATAAAGAACACATATTTCACTAGTTCGAATTATTCTGACGTTTTATCGACTTTTTTCATATCGGTCTGTCGTCGATTATTGTCAGAACTCCGGCCCTCTATAATATGCGGGAAATATGCGACCCGCGCCTGGAGCGCACTTCAAACTGATATTTTAGAAACAAATCGTCACTAACACACACATGTCGCACATGGATCGAACGATCTATTCTTTATGCACAAAATGTACATGCATAACATGCCTCAAACAACCGATACAATCACTAAAAACATATTTTTTCAAACTTACTCTGTTTTACTCTAGTTTTTTTGATAGCCACGCCTTCTAATGCCACGTGACTAAAATCTCGCCGGCCTACGTCATAACGTTGGGAAATACCTTCGGTAACGCGAGATCTCGTCAAGTCATGTGACATTGCTCATGGCCTAATTTCCATTAAAACATGGGTTGGTATAGAAAACGTTAGAAAATACTTTTCGTAATGATCTTTGAAACATGTAAATAATACCACCTAGTGCATAAAGAATAGATCTTTCGATCCATGTGCGACATGTGTGTGAAAGTGACGATTTGTTTCTGAAATATCAGTTTGAAGTGCGCTCCGGGCGCGGGTCGCATATTTCCCGCATATTATAGAGGGCCGGAGTTCTGACGTTAATCGACGACAGACCGATATGAAAAAGTCGATAAAACGTCAGAATAATTCGGACTAATATTTCACGAATGTGGCAGAGTTCCCATCTCATAGTATCTTTCTACAAGAGTGAAATACAAATTCAACCAAACTTGCTCGAGAGACCATTTTATTTCCATTTTATTAAAGACTGCTTATAAACCACCTAATTGCAGTAAATGTCATATAAGCAGAAACTACATTCAGAGACTATCTGCAATAGGAGGCGATATCATGGACCTTGTACATTTTTATCTCTGAGGACATTTTGACTGAAGTATCTTAAAGGCAACCATTCAATGTTATACGAATACCACTTTTTGTTACTAAAAGACAGTTTTTGATATGTTGTTGTTGTTGTTGTTGTTGTTGGGGAAACACTATCATCCGAAACTTCTTCGCCAATCTAACGCCGTGATGAAGTGATATTTCCTTGACATCCTGATGGTACATATATGACTGAACGCTCTTTTGGTCCGTGGTGACATTGTCATTCACGGGATTGCTAATGTTTGAGATTATTGCTCACGTATCCAAGATGAATTGGGGAAATGTGATCCTGCATGCTTAATCATAATCTGATTGTGTCAATTCTTATATGTAAAGAAGCAAAAGCGACAGCGCAGACAAAGACATTTGTCAAATTTTCATGGCAATACGGTCCTTTATCGGGAAAGAAACATGAATAAACAGTCAACACTTACCAGTATAACATCACAAAATACGTAACAGAAAATCGGTATTACTTAAATATTACTTTGTCTGCAATGTCGGTATTACCTCTTTGCTTATGTAAAAACACAAAAAATTAAAATGTCCATGTAAAGTATGTAAAAATAGAAAAAAGTAATATCTAACGACCGACTAACTTGTTTTTTCTTATCGGTCGTAAGATCTTAATTTCTTATATATATATATATATATATATAATAAAAAGTGATTAAATGTCCATGTGAAGGAAGAAAATATAGAAAAAATAAAATTAACGACCGACTAAAAAACTAGCTGCTTTCACCCTTCACAGGGCTCTTCAGGTTTATTCAAAAGAGAACAACGTCGTGACGTCACAATTACATGTCATCACACTACAATAGTAACGTGACGTCACGAAGTACACAAGATTGGTGGACAATTTGGCGTAAAATTTTATTGTGGCCTGTTGAGACTCGGTTTTAATATTTTTATTAATTGGTCTTCTTTCGTTTCTCTTAACACCAATCACCCCTGGAATATGTCATAGCAAAATAGAATACGTTTCTATCAGACACTATTTTAAGAGAAACGAAAGAAGACCAATTAATAAAAATATTAAAACCGAGTCTCAACAGGCCACAATAAAATTTTACGCCAAATTGTCCACCAATCTTGTGTACTTCGTGACGTCACGTTACTATTGTAGTGTGATGACATGTAATTGTGACGTCACGACGTTGTTCTCTTTTGAATAAACCTGAAGAGCCCTGTGAAGGGTGAAAGCAGCTAGTTTTTTAGTCGGTCGTTAATTTTATTTTTTCTATATATTTATATATATATATTACATTGACATTGCACTTCCTGTATTCAAATATAGATGTGACATCTTGGTGAGGACCATTCAATCCCTCATGATAATGATAATAATATACAACACTTGATATAGCGCCCTATCTAGCTAACATAAGCCACTCTAAAGCGCTTTACAGTACATAGATAATTATTCAATACAAATTTGAGGAATTCGCAAGAAACTGTCTTTTCAGGCGCTAACTACTAGTCCTATGCTAATATCTCCCTTTGTGTGTGTGCCTGCGTGTGTGATCGAGATGTAATGTGATGAAGGGCAAAGACCGAAAGCTTTGATGTAGAGCGAGTGTTGCTACTGTATTTATATTGTTTTGTTCGCTGTATGATTTGTGTGAACATAGACCTTTTTTTAATTCAAATCAATTCTTCTTTGTGCAACTCAATTTGATATATGTCCAATTAGATCTCACTCAACGAGAGTGGAAAGAGGGTTGAACGAGATCTAGAGACGACACTCACAAGAATACTACTTCAATTAAAAATACAAATATATATATATATAACACTTATCGTAGCGATCGTTTTTTTAGTACCTCACTTGTAGTTCGCCCACAATTTAAACGATAGTGTCTGGTCAGCTCATTAATAATCTCATTGTGTTAAATGAACGTGTCCATTATCTGTGCCATTATTGACATAGTTTATTGCGAGATACACAATAGCCAGAACCTTTGATATTACTCCCAAGTATCACAATTCGTTACCTTATTGTTGGATTAAACTTTGTTTTATTTACATTTTTTGACAATACATTGAAATGTAAATTGTTCATTATATAGAAAAGAAGAGGAAACAAAAGTAAGTGTCATGACAATTTGTGAAAATGTGTTACCTGCTACATAATAAAAGATTTCAACACTAGCTACAGGAATGAAGTAATAGAAAAAGTAAAGAAGGAACAATAGAACAAATACGGAAATATGGAAGGGGGTAATGGCTTGGTATGCAGTGGAACCCAGGAATAAATAATATATCAATATACATGTGATCATCAGATGTTGATATCATATTACTATATTGCCATGAGTAAGTAGAACACGATTCTGTATAATATAATTATGTTTTACATGTAATCGATTAAATTTTCAGAAATGCTGTAAATGGACACTCGATGACTGTTAGAAATGCATACAGTATATACAAATTACCTTATTGTTAATGAAACTGAAGAATACAGTATGATAAACAAATATCTAAAAACAAAGTACAATCTGTTAAGAAAATGTCGTCAAAGCAGTTGATTGTAGTTTAAAAAATATTTTGAATGTTTCATTAATTGTAACTCTTATCGGTCATACAAAAGGTCATCCTCGATATCCAGGAGTTACGTTTACTTTCGATCTCTGCACCCCTGGAATATGTCATAGCAAAATTGAAGGCTCGGTGTGCACCACCTTGTTGATGAGACAAAAGAGACAAGTTGGATCCTTTGATGAACTTCAAAGGAATCTCGCGGTAGCGTAACGGTAAAACTTTCAGGCTTTGAAGTAGGGTGTCGCTCCTCTGTTATCTTCAAAGGAAAGTTATCGGTCTAGTTAGTGATTGGTGTTTTTTTTTACCTGAGACCAATCAAATAGCTAGCCGCGTGCCTTCAATTTTGCTATGATATATTCCCGGGGTGCAAAGAGCGTGGGTGAGTGTTACCCCTGGATACCGAGGATGACCAAAGGTACACCCCTTTCCTACGTAAAACACCAGCACCAATAACTATATCCGACTACATCACTAAGGAGTAATTCTTTTTCTGTCATCATTTTAAAAGTAATACCCTAGCCTACAAAATACTCTGGTTAATTATACTTGACGTGAAACTTTTGAGAAATGCCATAACTCTTGAGTTCTCATTATACCCCAATTTATGCTCTTTCCAATATATTTTTGGTCTTTTTTTCTAAATATCTAATAAAGTGTATTTTTACCAACATCCCAGGTAGGAGAAGGGAGGGAAAGAAAGAAATCAATAGTTATGCAGCTTTATGAACTTTTTACTCACAGATGTACATTTGTGTATTATGATCATAAAAAAATGCCTACTTTATTTATTTTTCTTCAGAAAAAACGTGATTATAATTTGCCTTCAATTAAATCGTCAAGAATAGACATATTAAATCAGATTAAAGGTAGTATGAACCGAAAAAATAAAATAAAATAACAAATCTAAGGATCGCAAAATTTGCAAGATTGAAATAAATATGTTGCAGCATTTTCATGCATTACACCAAAGGAGGTGCATGCTTTCTGGTTGTATGTAATGGTTGTATGAAATGGTTGTATGTAATGGTTGTATGTAATGATTGTATGTAATGGTTGTATGTAATGATTGTATGTAATGGTTGTATGCAATGGTTGTATGTAATGGTTGTATGTAATGGTTGTATAGAAAAGATGAAAGAGTACACCACACATCTAGGTTCATAACATCCAAAAACAGAGTACTGTCATTTACTAAGTAAACACTGTGTTTGCGTTCTGATAATGCCTAATGCTGTATACACGTAATGATACCTTACAATGGAAATGTACATACTATGTTGTATAACTATTACAATATTGACACTAATCCCTATACACGTTCCGACATTTACATAGTGAACCAAGTCATTAAACGAATTAGCAATGTAAATAATTCTGTAATGGGAAATCCGTTATTTTTCAATACATCACGAAGCACATTTTCAATTAGTATGTATCCAGATACACATTAAGTTTACAGAGATAATAGTTATAACAAACTACACCATTACCGACGGGAGAAAGTTGCTGGTGCTATTTTGTGGAGCATGTCTGTGACTACCAAATAAAGGTCATGAAGGTCAGGAATTTTGATTTATAACATTTTACCAGTGACATTTTAAAAATTATCAGTGTAATAAAAACGCATTCATGTGTCTTCACCGCAGTGTAGATATACGAAATTGTACGTATTCAAACGTTTTGCTCTAAGGTTCAGTATCGATTTTAAACTTTTTATTGATTGCCGCATATTTTCTGTTCAACTGCAGATGAAGCAACGGTAAAATAAGTGTTTTTTGTAGATTTTTGGTACATTAACTTAGTTATTGACAAATCTACGGAGTTGATAATATTTTATAGCAAACTCTACAAGAAAAAAGGCAGAGAATAACAGAATTGCGTCGAGTAGCCAATTTAAATTGGCACCCAGCCTTATCGACAAGCGTGACGTTATTAGATCATTCCCAATTTTTTAAGCAGAAATATTTCCGTCTTTTAATTTAAAAAAATGTAATATATAGAAAATTTATTGATCTGAATGTTGAATACCATATATATTTCACGAATACGACTAAATACTGATATTGTTCACGAGTGCTATTTATCCTCGTCTTCCGATAACTCTTTGGTGACATGGTTAAAAGGAAATAGTCTAATTTGTTTATTAAGACAAGAACAATGGTTTTGTCCATATCTTGAAATCATATTTGCAAAATAAAATTTTACCTCTTATAAAATTTAATGTTGTAAAAAGTATATCTGTCTGTCGTCATTTTGTAGCATTAAACAACTTTTCATTTTTGCACTATTTGGTATATATATATTTGGTTTGGCGAGCTTTCCATATTTCACCATTTATATAAAAAAATGTATTAGGAATAAATTAGATTATATAAAAAATCTTGTAGATCCCTTTTCTAACAATATTGTTATCAATGATAAAGATAAAGCTAATTTATTAAATGACTATATTTGTAATATTACACGAGTAGGTGACAGTAACAATGTGGTTCCTATAGTTAATCCAAAAACTGACAAAACGTTTAGTGCTATCAGAATAAATTGTAATGAAATTGGAGACGTTCTACAGATATTGAAAGTTCGGCAATGCCTCGGGCGAGGATGAAATCAGATTTCACATGCTGATAAATACATCACAAACCGTTAGTATTCCACTTGAAACTATTTATAGATATATCGTTATCAACTTGCATTTATCGTCTTCAAACACCTAAATAATTAGAAAACTAATTTTTGTATAAGCACCAGTCTGGTTTGACGCATGCTCATTCTACAGTATATCAGCTCATTGAAATTTATCACAACATTTGTATTGCTCTTGAAGAAAAAAAAGATGCATGGTAACATGTGATATTTCTAAGGCTTTTGATCGGGTTTGGCATAAAGTTTTAATGATGGAGTTAAAATCTTACGGAATTTTCGGTGAATTATACCTGGTTAGAAAATTATCTATTTTAAAGGCAACAGAAAGTTTTCTTAAATAACTCTTATACTCAATAAGTGTTGATTGAAGAAGGGGTTCCTCAAAGTTCCATTCTTGGACCGTTTTTCATATATATTAATGATATTGACGATGTCTTTAAATCAGCTGCTCGGTTTTTTCAGATAACATCTCTTTTTCGAAATAATCCTTATGGTGTTTTGAATAGTTTTTAAACCCATGGTCTAAAAGTTGGTTGGTAACATTTAATCCACACAAGACTGATGTATTATAATTATATTTCAAATTCTATAAACAAGGAGAAAGATTTAGAGTTGGAATTTAATGGAATCACAAGTGCTAAATTCCACCTAGGGACCAATTTCCGTGAACGAGGCTTCTCAATATAGAAGCCCCTAATGAGAGCAGACAATGAAGCGTCCGAGTCCACAGACTTGCTACCATAGAAAGCCAGCACGCTAGCAATGGCTGAACGATAGCCTCCATAGTTCCCGGAGACAGACCTCTGTCCTGGAACAGAGACAAGAGAAAGTCGGCTACAACGGGAACAGAGGCAGAGACTGGATCAATCGACCGTCCGACACACCAATCACCGAAGGCGGACCATCGAGATTGGTAGACGGCGGAAGACGAAGGTCTAAGTGATCCTGCGATGCGAGTTGCAACTTCTCGAGAAAAGCCCTTCTGAGTGAGCCTTCCCGAGATAGCATCCAACCGTGAAGGTGGAGCCGTTCTGGTCCCGAGTAGAACTGCGGTTGAGACAGCAGATCCCACAGGAGTGGGATGCTGCGTGGGAAGTCCACTGAAAGCCGAAGCAACAGAGGAAATCAAGGTTGTCAAGGCCAGAGCGGTGCAACCAGCAACACAGTACATCCACCAGATTGAAGGGAGGAAACGCATACGCGTACATTCCCGACCAGTCCTGGGATAGCGCATCCACCGCCATGCCCATAGGATCTGGAACCGGAGACACAAACGTAGTGAGTCGAAAGTTCAGGGCCGTGGCGAACAGATCCACATTGGGTCTGTCCCAAATCACGCAAAGAGACCGGAACACCGAACGCTTGAGGGTCAATTAGGTGAGAACCGGGCTCCGGGATCGAAACAGAGTGTCGGCCAGAACATTCAGACGACCTGGAAGGTACCTCACTGTGAGATCGAGACTGATCTCCTGACACAGCAACAGGACCTGGGAGGATAAAGCACAGAGAGCTGGAGAATGAGTGCCCCCCCCCCCCCTGACGCTGCAGATAAGCCACCACAGTGGAGTTGTCTGTCGCAAAACAAATGGCCTTGCCCTGCAGGGAGGGTCGAAGGTCCCGTGGGGCCAACAGAACAGCCTGCATCTCCAGTACATTGATGTGTTCTGAAAGCGACGTCTGACCGGAAAGGTATGCACCCCAACCGGTCATGGACGCGTCGGTGTATATGGTCATAGAAGGAGATGCCCGAACCAGAGGAAGACATTGCTCTAGAGAGTCCACCACCGAACTGATTCCTTCACCGACTCCGGCAGAGGAATGTACACATCCCACTGCCGAGACACCGGAGACCAAACTGACAGAAGGAACAGCTGGAGCAGAGAGGCCTTCTCTCGAACTTGGACACTGGTGGAAGGACCAATCCCAGATCGGTTCTGAACCGATAACCGAGGAAAACAAAATCCTGGGAGGGGAGAACCTCTGACTTCTCCCTGGAAGGGATGAACCCTAGGCGGCACAGAACGCCAAGAACCGACCTCGAGCTCCGAGACAGGATAACTTGATCCACTTGGAGCAACAGGGAGTCGTCGAAGTAGATGTGTGCATCTACCCCGAGACTGTGGAGATGCCCCACTACTACCTGCAACAACTTGGTGAAAACCAAGGGGGCCGTAGTGAGGCCAAATGGCATAGCGCGAACTGGTAAACCTTCTGCTCGAAAGTGAACCTGAGGAACTTCCTGGCCGACCTCCTGACTGGGATGTGAAAGTAAGCATCCTCCACCTTTCCCGGATCTGAAGGAGAAGGGGGAAAGATAGGCTCTCGCGCCAGAGGTGGATCCCGAAGAAGCGGTATGCAGAGACCCTTGGACACAACCCCTAGGGCCCAACTGTCTGATGTGATTTCTTTCCACTGAGGAGCGAAATGGGACAGCCGACTGCCGACTGGCATGTCCAGGAGGGGCCAATCTAGCCCTTCCCAAACCACATCGGCGGAGTCTCCTACGACCAAGGGCGTGGGAGCAGCGACAGACAGTGGACAAGGAGTTACCAAGGGCAAGGAAGAGTCAAGAACCCTTCCTACCTCTGGAAAATTTGGCCTTGCCCCGACCCCTATGGGAACCCCTACCCCGGAAGAAAGATTTCCGACGTTCCGACGGAGCGGAAGTCGGAGGGGCAGCCTGCTGCTGAAAAGCAGCAGTCTTTGCCTTCTTCCTCCTACGTCTGGATGAGACAGAAGCCTGCCAGTCTCCATCTCACCGTAAACAAACGCGACACGTGGCCGGAGCCTGGTCGCAAAACGGCGCAAAATAAAGCAAAACGCTAAATTAAAAAAAACCATTAAGTAATATAGTATAAAGGATACAATATATCGGTACAAACAACGCTAGTACATGAAGCAGTACGAACCCCGTAGTGAGACATGCCCTTTTAATTTTAGGGTCAAGCCATTTCTACTGTACACTGCTACCAGAAGTCGTTTATAGCTATATAGCCAAATTACCCCTTTTTGGCCCAGCCCTTAGTCCCCTGGGGGGTAAGTCACACCATTTGTACAATTTTGAATCCCCACCACCAAGGGATGCTTCCAGTCAAATATGGTTGGTATCCATCTCTTAGTTCCAGAGAACGAGTCGCTTAAAGTGATAAAGCGAAATTGCCCATTTTTGGCCCCACCCTCAGCCCCCTGGGGGGTCAGCCACACCATTTGTACAAATTTGAATCCCTGCCTCCAATGAATGCTTTTGAT
Organism: Mizuhopecten yessoensis; assembly: GCF_002113885.1. NCBI lineage: Eukaryota > Metazoa > Mollusca > Bivalvia > Pectinida > Pectinidae > Mizuhopecten > Mizuhopecten yessoensis. The sequence continues at coordinate 2,444,875 of NW_018406672.1, forward strand.
CAAATATGATTGATATCCAGTGCATAGTTCTACAGAAGAAGTCGTTTGTAGCAATATAGCCAAATTGTCCACTTTTGGCCCCGCCCCTCAGCCCCCTGGGGTTCAGCCCCACCTTTTGTACAATTTTGAATCCCCATCACCTAGGCATGGTTCAAGTCAAATTTAGTTGAATTCCAATCAGTGGTTAAGAAGGAGAAGTCGTTTAAAGAAATTGTTGACGTACAGATGACGGACGGACGACGGACGCCACGGTATGGCATAAGCTCACATTGGTCCTTTAAAATCTATTCTAATTAAGTCTGGAGCATACTTGAACCAAGAGCACTCAGTTGTGTATAAACAGTGAGTGTGGCCCCCTTGGGTAGAGGAGCGGGGCCCAATAGGGAAAACATAGCAAATTCATTAAAATCCTTCTTTTTCTTTAGGAATGACAGGATTTTGTCCAAATTTGGTCTTAAGCATCCTTGGGTGAAGGGGAACCAATATTGTATGAGTCTGACCCCCTGGGGGCAGAGAGGCGGGGCCCAATAAGGGATAAACAGGAATAGCTTTAATATCCTTCTTCTCCCGTTGGGATGAAGGTATTTTGGACAGTAGCATCCTATTTGGAGGTAAATCAGTTTTGTATACATAGTTTTTTTTAACCCCCTGGGGCCTGAGGATGGGGCCCAATAGGGGAAACATAGCTGTAGCATCTGTCGTGCTTAACATCAGGTGATGTTTCTGTAGTTAGCGGATTAAACCTCGGATTGAACCCTGGTACAGTAACAACAAACACATTGATTCCATTACCAACGTAAACTACTTTATTTAACCTCCGCACATAAGAGTTACACAATAGGCGGTATAAGGTAACACGAGTGATGTCCCTTTACTCAGTAACTAGAATGAATACCACAATAGCAAATTCTTCAAAATCCTTCTTCCTCTGTAGGAATGACAGGATTTTCATTAAATTTTGAATGAAGCACTCTTGGGTGAACAGGAACCAAATTTGTATAAACAGTAGGTCTCACAACCCTTGGGGCAGAGAGGCGGGGCCCAATAAGGGATATAGAGGAATAGCTTTAATTTCCTTCTTCTGTCGGAATGACAGGATTATGTCCATATTTGGTCTTAAGCATCCTTGGGTGTAGGGGAACCAATTTTGTATAAACAGTATGTATCCCCCCCCTTGGGGCAGAGAGGTGGGGCCCAATAAGGGATATAGAGAAATAGCTTTAAAATCCTTCTTCTGTCGGAATGACAGGATTATGTCCATATTTGGTCTTAAGCATCCTTGGGTGAAAGGGAACCAATTTTGTATAAACAGTAGGTCTCATCCACCTTGGGGCAGAGAGGCGGGGCCCAATAAGGGATATAGAGGAATAGCTTTAATATCCTACTTCTGTAAGAATGACAGGATTATGTCCATATTTGGTATTAAGCATCCTTGGGTGAAGGGGACTTAATTTTGTATCAACGATGGAATTGACCTCCTAGGGGCAAAGGGGAGGGGCCCTATAGGGGAAACATAGCAAATTCTTCAAAATCCTTCATTTACTTTATGAATGACAGGATTTTGTCCAATTGCATATAAATATAACCCCTGACTAACCATGTAATACATGTACACCTCCAGTAACATTTGGCTAGTATAACTTCAATTTTGCCAACATTTCCAGGTGAGAGATACAGGTCATCTGGGCATCTCGTTAGAAAAAACAAACTTTTTAAAATTGTAAAAGCCTTTGAATGAAATCAAACTAAAACTTTAAAAAAGAGAAAATGACTGTATTATATTATAGGAATTTTCTAATATAGCAGTTTCATTGCATTCAGAAGTTAAAAAGCTCAAAAATTTACATTTACAAAGTGTATAAGGAAGTGTACTCATATCTCAAATTTGAAAAGTTAAATCGCTTTTTAAATTTCATACAAATTCATATAGAAATATTAGATGATTTTAACCATTTTAATTCATAAACATCCCACACAATGATAATAGAAAAAATAGAACAAGTATTTACTGAAGGTTAATTATACCAGTAAGTTAAACTACATGTATTTCACTGTTGTAAAATATTTGTCCTTTTCAAAAGATTTATTCCAGAAAAATAACTTTGCGATGCATTTTATAGAATTGATTTTGTTCGAAATTTGAGTGTTTGAAAGTTAATAGATAATTGATAAATAAACAACACAAAGAGTAAACAGAACTCCAGACATTTACCCCGCAATCTTACATTTTGCCATGTGTCTAATTTATTGTCAGCTAAGAAATCAACATTTGAACGTACATAAATTGACAGGCAAATTTATTCTTAACCAGAACAAACTCCTTTTAGTTGCTCATCTTCGAAAAGAAGTTTTTTTTTTATTTTTCAATATCAAAAAAAGATTCCGGAGTATAACGAGTTATCTCTCTTAGTATTTGCTGCTTTCAGGCCATCCTAGACACTCCCCGGGGTTACGCTCACCTATGCTCTCTACACCACTGGCATATGTCATTGCAAAATTGATGGCACAAAGAAAGCTATTTGATTGGTCTAAGATAAAATAACCTGGACAACCGCTAGGCTGATAACTGTCCTTTGAAAATTACAAAGGAGCAACACCCGACTTCAAAGCGTGTCACTTTTTACCGTTACGTTACCGCGAGATTTGTTTGAGGTACATCGAAGGATCAAACTAGTCTTCTTGTCTCATCCACAAGTTGGCGCACACTGAGCCTTCAATTTTGGTATGAAATATTCCAGGGCATCCTCGATATCCAGGGGTTACGCTCACTTTCGCTTTTTTGCACCCCTGGAATATGTCATAGCAAAAGTGAAGGCTCGGTATGCGTCACCTTGTTAATGAGACAAGAAGACTAGTTCGACCCTTTGATGTACATCAAAAGAATCTCGCGGTCACGAAACGGTAAAAATTGACAGGCTTTGAAATCGGGCGTCGCTCCTTTGTGATCTTCAAAGGACAGGTATTGCGATTGTTTTTTTTTTTTTTACCCGAGACCAATGAAACAGCTTTCTTCGTGCCTTCAATTTTGCTTTGACATATTCCAGGGGTGCAGAGAGCGAAAGTGAGCGTTACCCCTGGATATCGAGGATGCTTTCATGCGTAATATACCAGAGACGTATATATTGCAGCTCTGGCTTAAAATATATTTGATTTATACACATTAAAAACTTTTTTTTTTAATTTGCCATAAAAGAAAATCGTTGTGCTGGTTATTAGTTATTAACGTATTGTAAGTCTGGTACGGTAACTAAAGAAATACTAGCCCAGATCATCACACTACCGCAACCCAAAAGCTCCCGTTCAATGACGCATAATCCGGACGTCTCTAAACTCTACGGCTCCAATCACCATGGGACAATTATAATCTGAACTCATCAAAAGAGCGTTGTTCTATTTGCGTTACACACAACGACAACTGGACAAGTGAAAGTGGTTGTTACGGTGGCGTTTTGTAAAGTAAAGTCAAGATTGGCTCATTGCATAGGGGTTCGTTACAAATGTCTGAAATACACATATGATATAATGATATGGGTCACAGCGCACATAATCATACATTTATGTTTATGTATGCTGTGACCAATATCAGTATAGCATATGTGTTTTTCATGTTTATGTGTGCTGTGACCCATATCAGTATAGCATAATTATGTGTATTTCAGACATTTGTAACGAACCCCTGTGCCCAGTGTAAGGACTCGCCATTTTAATGGGGTTGGGAGCGCTACTTTCAAGCGGGTTTATCATAGTTTATGCAGAGACAGGACTTCATGATGATATGCGTATTGGCCAAATTGTTTTGACCTTTCAGTCGTCAAGGGCAGACTGAAGAAGTACGGTTTTAACCTATCACAGGTGTAATTCATGATTTTTTTTGTGAAAACGTATGGTAGGTATTACACAACTAAATGTTTATACTACAAAAAAACGTGGTTAATTTTCACTGATAAAGATGAAGTCCGCAATGAGATGTTAACCTTTCTTTTTCTGTTTTTTTGGCTGAGTACATATACTCGCTTTAGTTATTCTAATAAACTTATCGTTGTAGCGATTGCATACAACTACACTAGAAGTAAACCCATTAACAAATAGCAAAGTAACAAATTTAATTGTGGCATCATGTTGGGAGATAAAGGGAGATCATTTTCCTTTTCAGTTTTGTAGACCAATAACTGGTAAGTAACATTAGAGCGCTTTTTTGACAACAACAACAAAAAGAAACAAACAAACATACAAAAAAAAAAGACAACAACATAGTATGACATTATAACGTGGAAATATCTACGACAACTAAAAGCTTTAAATCTATATGTAGTTGTTTTTAAGGTATGTATGTAAATATAGCAGGTTTAGTTTAAGTATACAGAAGTGAGAAAAACAACCTTTACAATGGACTCTGTCGCCTTCATGAAAAGAATGGGTAATTCATTGGTATGGCTATTACCCTTTTATTTGTGTAGGATGAAAGCATTCTGATTTATACATGTAAAGATAAAAATATTCTCTATTCATGAAAATAAAACGTTACAAAAATCATTTCTCTTTCGATATCATTGGTGTGTTTCGTTTAAATTGAAGAATGAGCACGGGTTGGGCAACACAGTGAGAGTTATCTTTCTTTGGTGCCTCATGATCAAACTTTGTTATTATAATTAGACACCAAACAGGCACCTTATCCTGCATGGGATCAACTACGAACTGTTCATTTTTTTCTTCGTTGTAAATTAGTATGTTTTTACACGTTTGAGAAACTGGGCCGTTTTAACCACATTTCGCCTTGTTGAATATCAATAGGCTTCGTCTTGAGACGTTTTAATTCCATCCGCAGTCACCAGACGCATACAAATATGATCCCTTGTTAAAATAAAATGATTTGATTAATTAACACGACATCACGAACGCATGAGGATTTATCTTTTTTTCATATAAATTAAAGCAAGCGAACGTGATAAAGTAAAATCTACATGATTTATAATACACACTGTGTCAGTTAATACGTTTGATCGCCCAGGTGTTTTCCTATTAGCTCGCCAAATGCTCTTTACATTATCACGTAAACATCCATTAAGAATTAAGACATGATTCCTAAACCGCATAGCGATCCACGACTTATCGATTCACCTGAGTCGGTGACACTAAAAGCGCATATTAATTTATCTGCTGTATATCAGTGACTAAAGTAGATCTTTATTTTCATTTCTTTTTCCCCGTCGTTGTTTCTTTATTTTGTATCCCTTGCCTTCAGCCGTTTACAAGTTTGGTCAAACAGTTTTAGGACGATGGAGGCACAGGAACCTGAGAATTCGTAACAGCTATATTTGGACCTAAACTGAAGTGTCCAGAGTAATTTTACATGTTTGAGGGGTTTATATCGACTTTCGGTAAAAATGACATCCCCAATGATTGTGTATGATCATTGGGGGTGTCATTTTTACCGAAAGTCGATCTAAGCCTCTAAAACATGTAAAATTACTCTGAACACATTAGTTTAGGTCCAAATGTAGCTGTAACAAATTATCAGGTCCCTGTGGACCGAGATACCGGACCAGACCAGTCCAGTGGAACTCCAAAGCAACATGCCAGAGTAGGGCCGTTTTCAGGCTCAAATTAAGATATTGTGCTCAAGCCTCATTCCCTGTTTGAGTGATACAAAAATACATTTTACTTATTATTTTGAAGATTTTTTAAGAGACTTCGAGCCTTATACCCTTTTCAATATTAACTCTTGACCGAGTCTCATCAATTTTTAAAAGAGGTAACATAGAAAGCAGGTTTGAGCAAAGAATCCATGCTTGAGCACGAAACCCGTTTCCATGGGCCCAGATCAGACAGAGATATTTTACCTGACATATGAGATCAGTCAAACCAACTCAAATAGACCAATAATTCGTTTAGTCGTTTCGCCCAATAAACGTGGGACTACTACACGAAGGGTCACATGCATACATTAATTTATGGTACTGTTACCAGGAGGTCACATCCAAACATGTAATGATGTGACTTCTACAAAAAGAGGTCACATGCATACATTAATTAAGGGTACTACTACAGAAAAGGGATAAAACAAATACCATGCATGCAACAACATCTTTGATGTGTAATCGGGCAAGACATGGCGCACGGAACGAAATCAATTTTCTGATCCCTATCAGAAGTAGCGCGGTGATTGAACTTCTCACCTGAGTAAGCCAGTTAAAGACGTTTATGCTAATTAGACCTGCGCCTCTAATGAGTTCAGACACGTTAATGGTTAACTGAGCTAGTTGATTTCTGTACACAGGATCAACTACTGTACATGTAGCTGATAGATACGACAATGCAGGTCTGATCTTGCTTGTCTTAAACGAAACATACAGTTTTTATGCGTTTTTCCTTTTTTTCTTATCAATCTTTAACTTTGGTTTGGTTTAATTTTGTTTAACGTCCTATTAACAGCTAAGTTCATTTAAGGACGTGCCTCTCTATGTGTATTGTATGTGTGCTTGCTTATGTGAATGCAGGAGACTGGGTATGTTGGTGTGCGTACCTCCTTGTGATAGCGCGGATCTGATGCCGACTTTTTAGTGCTATCTCACTGAAATGCCATGCCGAAGGCACCAACCACAGCATTCCGCCCGGTCACATTTAACTGACAACGGGTAAACTAGTTGTTGCCATTCCCCTTAATGCTGAACGTTAAGCAGGGAATAACAACTACTGTTTTTAAGGACTTTGGTATGTCCAAGCCTGGGGACAGAACCCATTGCCTTCCTCACTGGGCGAACGCTCAACATTCAAGCCAAAAGTGTGGTATTGCCAAGCAATGCGCTAATAAATAAAAGGTAGTTAGAAGTAGAAAGAAATACCAAGATACCAAATATTGCAATGAGCGCAGCAGATTTATTTTGGTCGATTTAGTGTCCCCGAATAGAGGACACCAAAGCAAATCCATAACCCTGCTGGGGGTTCCCAAATAAGTCGCCTCCAATACTCAAATACATGCAGTGGGTAACAGCAGGTGTATCCTTTTACAGATCCCCCACCTGCAGGGGTGTCAATTTTTAACAATTTTTATTTTCGAAAACTTATTTCGTTATAGTGGGTGACTCATTATTTCAGAAGTACATTCCCGTAGCAACTTACACAGTCTTCTCTTTTTTGTATTCTTCTGCTTACATTTGCGTGTCATTAGATGTTAGTTTTATTGAAAAGTAATTTAGAGTGGCATGTCACCGTGTGTGACACTTCTGCAGGTCGGGGATTGAGAAAAAGAACAAACCAACTGGTACACACAGCATGCTCGTAAGAAGACGACTAATGTGGGAACTCCCTGCAAAATTGGTGATTTGCTGGTGTACCCTCTTATTGGGGACACAACAGTGACCAAAATAAACCTGCTACACCCAATGCAGAATTTAATATATATACACTTCTTCTAACTGTCTTTTGTTTCCTAGTGACCTCCGTGGCAATACCGCAATCACTTTTAGTTTAAATGTTGAACGTTCGACCGGGTGAGGAAGCCAATGGGTTCTGTCCCAAGGCCCGACTATACCAAAGTACTTAAAAGGGTGGTTGCTATACCTGTTTAACGTTCAACATTGAGAGTGATGACAACAACTGGTTCACCCGTTGTCAGTATAATGTGACCGGGCGGGATGCTGTGCTGGGTGTCTTCGGCATAGTATTTCAGTGAGGTCGCACCATAAAGTCGGCATCAGATCCGCGCTATCGTCAGGAGGAAACTACATCAACATACCCGTGGAGGCACATCATTAAATGACCTTTACGTTAGAACGTTAAACCCTATACAACCAGACCAAATGTATGCAGTAATATAGATAGTCCGAATTATTCTGAAAGTGACGATTTGTTTCTAAAATATCAGTTTGAAGTGCGACCCGGGCACGGGTCGCTTATTTCCCGCATATTATAGAGGGCCGGAGTTCTGACGTTAATCGACGACAGACCGATATAAAAAAAAAGTCGATAAAACGTCAGAATAATTCGGACTACAATATAGATAATGAGTGATTCAGACTGTGCTTCCATTTAACGTTTGCAGTATAATTAACGCCTTATATTTTCAATTAAAGACGTCAACCTTTTATATAAAACATTAGATGACACACTTATTCCCTACATTCTCATTGGTTCGATCACAATCACACGGAGGTCGGTGATTTGTGATATTGACTTGATCTTTATGACGTCATTTTAATTGTGAGATCTTAATGCTTTCTGACAGTGGCGGTACATTTCTCCGTACAATTTTCATACGTTTCATCTTTTTTTTTTAAGGTTTAAAACATTATTAACATCTAACATAACAATAAATGACTTTAATTTCGGTTATTATGTGTTTATATGGACCTGAGGAAGTGATATTAACCGAGACGAAGTTTATTTATCTCAACTTAAGTCAATAATTCACAAATATGTGTATGCTTGTAAGCATTGTATATAAAAGATTTGTTCAATATTTAACATCCCTTAATATTTTTTATTTCCTTTTTTGTTGTTGGTAAGTGTACGATATTTTTCAACGGCGTCAATCATAGCATTTTCTTGTACAAAAAGGGAGGAACTAGTGTAAAATTGTAATTTAAAAGCTGGCATCTCGAAATGTCTACTCAGCTGCTCTGTACCAATGTGTGGGAGGACTCAACGAAAATTGATAAAAACCATCAATACAATAACGAACAAATGAATTATTTGTTGTTTTAATCAATTAAAGAACCAGCGAACCGATATCAACCTACAAATCAATATCCATCAACAAAAATCGAGCAATAAACAATTCATCAATCAAGAAATCAATCAATCAACAAATTAATCAATCAACAAATCAATAAATCAATCAATAAATAAATTAACAAATAAATAATTAATTGTTTCATCACTAAACAAATCAAACGATACAATAAATCAAACTACAACTCAATCAATCAATATATCAATAAATCAACAATTGAATAATAATAAAAAAAATGCAAATACTGAGACAATTATTGCATAGATGCAAATTATTACGACCCATCTTGACGATATTGGATAGATGGTTTTCATGGTAACCTTGCCTTCTAATAACGTGTAGACACAATGGTTTGATAAACATCAAATGGGTAAACGAGATTATCGATGACTGTAGGTCTGTACTCCAACACTGTCAGCCAGTCTGGACCTCGTTTTGAAATTTGTCTGGGCCATATATCACATACAGATATGTTACCCTCACTTACCAAATTTTGTAAACGAGGAGGTTGCTCTTTGGATGTCGGGGTGTCGTGGAATGAAATCGGGTCTTATTACCAATCAGGAACCGTCGGCACTTTCCGTTTCTCGTTTACGGAAAGTACCGACGGTTCCCGATTGGTCTTACTACCTACACTACATACATACATACAATGATGTTACAGACGTTCATAGTTCGTCAAATCGTCCGTGATAATTATCAAATACTGTCACCTACAATTATCAAATTGTTATGCGAACCCCTCTTGAAATGACGAGTGTAGCGTTCTGCAAGCGGGTATCGTACAGGACTTTTGACAGAGTTGTTGTCCTTTGCTCGATTTGAATATGACTCACCAAATTTCACATTTTTTCTTGTAAAATTATAAAAACAGAATAAACGGGAGGTCACATCATGATCAACATGACATTTGAATTGTAATTTATTGATAAATAATCAGCTTTTTAATTTTTATTTATTGATTTTTATATTTGAACGTCTTAGAATCATTAATAATTTAAGAAGTCCGTCATCAAGGCACCAGAAGCTACAATTACGAATCAAAAGATTCGACATCCTTTCAGTCTTAGGTCTCCGTCAGTTAAAATTATACAGACCCTTTTTTTCTAAATCGACAAGTCAAGATTTATGATTTTCTCTTCGTAGAATTGGAGTCGCTTTCTGATCAGATATTCTATTTCTAAATATAACCAAAAGTAGTATAAATAGTAAGTGCTATTTGGGAAAACCTTGTCTGGTTGTATGTCTTTGGTTGCCGTATTTATTATTTATTCGCGTCTTGTCCCATCTTACCTCTCGCTGGAGCCATACAGACGTACTTCCACTTTAAAGTTTCCACGTAACATCTATATGAAGAATTTACAACCGATAATACCTGATTTCATCAATGTTCATTGTGCTTTTGACTCCAGGCGGAGACAGTTTTTTTGTTTTTTTTGTTGTTTGTGTGTGTGTGCTCAGATATGGGCTCTTTTCCCCATTCTTGTCAGCATTCTTAAACACAATTAGCCTTGTAAAGTGTAATCCTTTGAAAATGCTGTTTATTTTAATCTCGGCTATACAATTCAATAACTTGCTACTTTGATCGAAAGTTTTCGAAAATAAAAAATCATTTCTATTCTATTTTTACTATTTACTATTGTCCAGTTTATTGGTCAGATGCTTGGCATCGGACCATCCTTTGATTATGTCCAACAAAAATCTGAAGCAAACTGTACTTCGGAAAAAGCACCTACATGTAAAACTGTTACTGACAGTCATTGCTGTATTCCGACTGAGTTAGCAAATCAAAGACAGCGCGTATGGCGCTGAAATAAGAATACGATGAAATAAGTGTTTTTACAGTAAGTGACGAGAATGTGATATTGCAAATGATATTTCGACGAAAAACTGTCCAGTATTGAGCAGGCAATTAAATAAGCCAAAATATACTTACAGATCAATCCCTTATAAAAGTAAAACATATACACTGTAGCTTTAAGTAGAGCTGTGTGAAAAATACCTCCTTGTTGGGAAGCCCCTTTTTGTCTTGTTTTTTTGTTTGGTTGCTCACTTCGTCTTTCCAATTTCCTGATATTTCTTTTGAGTCTGGAGTTCCAACTATGTTCATGTGTGTTGACGCTGTGTTTGTATGACTTTTTTGTCCTTGTGCGTACACGCTGTGGTATATTTTGTCCTTATGTGTTGACGCTGTGGTATATTTCGTCCTTGTGCGTTGACGCTGTGGTAATATTTTGTCATTGTGTGTTGACGCTGTGGTAATATTTCGTCCTTGTGTGATGACGCTGTGGTATATTTTGTCCTTGTGTGTTGACGGTGTGGTATATTTTGTCCTTGTATGTTGACGCCGTGGTATTTTTTTTACCTTATGTGTTGACGCTGTGGTATATTTTGTCATTGTGTGTTGACGCTGTGGTAATATTTCGTCATTGTGTGTTGACGCTGTGGTATATTGTGTCCTTTTCTGTTGACCTTATGATACATATATATTCGAGCCATCCATGTTGACCGATTCAACTTATAAAAAGTTCTCGACTTGCAAGGTTATAAGGACCCCCGCTATCCGACCGCTAACAATTCCATGCTAAGCTACAAAGCAATATTAACTATAGATACTATTTTCTGATACCAACAAGGTTCGGAGAGGTGATAATGATTTTAAAAGAAGAAAGGAGGATAAGTTGGTGTGGAGAAAGCATGTTACAATGATTCATCAAAGTATTAATATTATGTATGTTTTCCCGATCGACAGGACACTAGTATTTGTAAACATTTTCCCCACAGACATCATATCTGGCCAGATCATGCATGCTTGGAGAGCGTCCAGATTTGACCCTAGTGACCTTGGTCCGCAGATCCGCAATCATATTAGAGAGCTTAGGCAGACATTCACTGACCGATAAATCGTGATTTGACAGAGAAAGTTTTCGGACAGGTCATTTCTTGCCCATCCTTTTACAGTGTACGCGCATTTGGGAGGGTTCGCCAAAAGTCGGCGCAAATTGTGATGGATTTCAGCGATGCCAGACTTCATGCAGGCATTTTACAGTACAAGAAAGAGATATATCTTCATTATAAAGATGGTAATCGGGTCTGTACACGTAGCGTGTCCCCCAGCTTTAGTGATCCACTGGTCACGTGGTCGGTAATTAGGGAGACCCGGACGGGATCATCCTATATCTTCTACAACAACTGTCGACATTGGAACCCGAGCCGCTATCAGCAGAGAGAGGCATGTTCCCCCACACACAAAGCACTGGAAGATCCGTCTAACTACTTCTGATGGCATCAATAAACAAACATGTCTTATACAAGTCTTAATGTTTACTACTTAAAAAAACGAGAATTCAGCCCGGAGCTTACATGTTGGGCTTTAATGACATAAAACCTTTAATCGAAAACTGATCGGAGTACCATGGAGATAAAAACACGCCATGATGTCTATTAAATTGGCGATTTTTGGACCGCTGGGACGTTTTAAATACTATCGAATATTTTTATTGTGATTCTCAACCTGTGCACCTGCCAAAGATTTCCATTTTTTTTTGGTTTTCCAAAGTTGTATATATAGGAGCAAAGTCGCACATCGGCCAATCTGAACTTACCGGATGACGGAAAAGAAGCCGTATCGAGTTTGCCATCCCTCATCAGGGTTAGACGAGAAACAGCTGTCGAATACTTGGATTTGGAGAGCACAAACTCTTCCGCTAATTCCGTAAACTTTAATTACTTATCGATGTAATTTGCGTCAATTTTCGATCCCACAAATCGTATGTTTCCATTGATAAAGGGTTTACAGAGTTTTGTGTAGGGTTAATTGCGCCTTCTCTGACCGAGTTCGTTCTCGTTAATGCCGTTGTATGGGTTACGGTACAAATTGTCTGTATAGTATAACTCTATATCCAACTGTTTCCTAATGATCAAACCTTACTCACCGCACGGCACAATGTAGTTACGTTAGCGCCGCGAACGCACGTTTAAGAGAAAGTCACGGGGCTTTTATACTTCAATAAAGGCGCAGTGCTATTTTCATCAATGTGGTTTACATTCAGAAATATTTTGGTGAAGTAATGAAGGATTCAGTCAGGGAAAACGAACCTATTTTGTAGGAGACACAATGCTTTATTTTCATTAAAAAATTTCAGGTGTTGAGCAGACACAATTTTGTAATACATGTATTTCCAATGATTGATGATGTTGCACTTTTGAAACTGTTCTGCTTAAGAAATAATTTGGTTAAGCATACTTTCTACGTGGTGTTTTGAATGCCACTGGAATGGTGATAAATTAATTTACATGATGAATAGTTCAACAGGAGTTAACATCTTGAAGACGAGATAAACCATACACCATTATTCAAGTTTCGTAATGCAAATGCTAAAGGCATTCGATAATTCTAATTGCCATGATCGACTAAATGTTTGTTTCACCAGATTAAACATCTTGACGCGGCTTTAACAAATATTTGTATTTACTTTTATCAGAATTCCTTCGTTCCACGTATACTCCTTGCAATTTAACGTGCACGTCAAGTCATACCACTTTAAAAATCACAAAGGGAGACAACTTTATCTGATTCGTTTTACTGCACTTGATATTGCTTCAAGCTGTGATAATCAAATTCAATCAGTATGCGCTCATTATAGTTTTTTCGTACATTTGTGAGGTCTGATATAGGACGTAATTAGTTGTATGAGCTCAACCATTCTCATGGAGATATTTGACGTGAAGAAGTAAATTCATTCGCCGTTAATTGTTGATGACGTCACACATTGCGTACGTGTGTACTCGGTCGAACAAATCACAGAAAGGTCACGGAGTACATGTTTGTGTAGCCTGCCAAATGTTTCTGTAATATACGCATGTATTTATGTACATTTACGCGTTAAATATTGGAATATATTTCATTGGGGCATTGCAAATTCGTTGGTCCCTGAAAGAGAATCAGTGTAGTTTCTAAAATTTAATGTGTTGTGATTGTGTTATGAAGATTTATGTTGAAGTTTGCATGTACATATGTTCCATGGTATCACCTGGAGTCGGTTTTATCGCTGTTTCAGCATTAAAACGATCTTTGGAACGTTCCCCAGCAGGTGCGTGCTGTGTTAAAATGCCATTTTTATTTCGTCACTTTTGCAGGAAATGCTGTCCGTTCTCTGTATGATAAAGCAAGCATCTACTGAAGGTCTGAAAGATGGTATGTGTCCTATAGCTAATAAGTGTGATAAGTGATGCATAAGTGTGAGGACCGATGGCCAGTAAGACCATTATTGTCTAGGACTTGGTAAGGGTTAGTTAGACCGGTATTGTCTAGAACTCGGTAAGGGTTAGTAAGACCGGTGTTGTCTAGGACTTGGTAAGGTTTGTAAGACCGATGTTGTCCAGGACTTAGTAAGGGTTAGTAAGACCGGTGTTGTCTAGGACTTGGTAAGGGTTAGTTAGACCGGTGTTGTCTTGGACTTGGTAGAGGTTAGTAAGACCGGTGTTGTCTAGGACTTGGTAAGGGTTAGTTAGACCGGTGTTGTCCAGAACTTGGTAAGAGTTAGTTAGACCGGTGTTGTCCAGAACTTGGTAAGAGTTAGTAAGACCGGTGTTGTCTAGGACTTGGTAAGGGTTAGTAAGACCGTTGTTGTCTAGGACTTTGTAAGGGTTAGTAAGACCGGTGTTGTCTAGGACTTGGTAAGGGTTAGTAAGACCGGTGTTGTTTAGGCTTGGTAAGGGTTAGTTAGACCGGTGTTGTCTAGGACTTAGTTAGGGTTAGTAAGACTGGTGTTGTCTAGGACTTTGTAAGGGTTAGTAAGACCGGTGTTGTCTAGGACTTAGTAAGGGTTAGTGTGATCAGTGTTGTTTAGGACTTGGTAAGGGTTAGTAAGACCGGTGTTTCTACGACTTGGTTAGGGTTAGTAAGACCGGTGTTGTCCAGGACTTGGTAAGTGTTAGTAAGACCGGTGTTGTCTAGGACTTAGTAAGGGTTAGTTAGATCAGTGTTGTTTAGGACTTGGTAAGGGTTAGTAAGACCGGTGTTGTCTACGACATGGTTAGGGTTAGTAAGACCGGTGTGGTCCAGGACTTGGTAAGGGTTAGTAAGACCGGTGTTGTTTAGGCTTGGTAAGGGTTTGTTAGACCGGTGTTGTCTAGGACTTAGTTAGGGTTAGTAAGACTGGTGTTGTCTAGGACTTTGTAAGGGTTAGTAAGACCGGTGTTGTCCAGATCTTGGTAAGGGTTAGTAGGACCGCTGTGGTCCAGGACTTGGTAAGGGTTAGTAAGACCGTTGTTGTCTAGGACTTAGTAAGGGTTAGTAAGACCGGTGTTGTCTAGGACTTGGTAAGGGTTAGTAAGACCGGTGTTGTCTAGGACTTGGTAAGGGTAAGTAAAACCGTTGTTATCTAGGACTTGGTAAGGGTTAGTAAGACCGGTGTTGTCTAAGACTTACGATATCTTAATAGGGCTGCATGGCTGTTGCCTGGAGTAAATATTAATAAAAACAGGGACCTTTAAGTGAAGGCCTAGATCATGGGTATTGGTTATAGGGTGTGGGGTGGGGTTGGCTGTGGTGGATGAAAGTATCCCCCATTCCTCGCCTCCCGCCCCTCCTTCTGTGTACACTACGGCTACGACCATGGTTTATGTGCAAGACTTGAGTGAAGGCTTGAGTTTTTGCCCATTTTTTTCTATAAGAGTTGTAAATAGCATATTGCTTAAAAAATAATCGCGCCATGAAAAGTCAAACGTAAATAATTCATTACGTCGAATGTAACTGAAGTTGATTACAACGTCTGATAAGTCTTATCGCTATAAATACCAATTTTCTTTTGGGGAAAAAAGAAGAAGAGAAAAAAAATCGGTATATATTTAATAATTAATTGAAGGGAAGCCATTTCAAAAGGGCAAACTATAGCATCACAGGACGACATCTTATCAGCATGTAATCTAACCTCTATCGATAAACACATAAAGATCTCAACTCCAACAGCCCATTGAAACAGTAAATTCCCTCATGCTTCGGAATCAAAGTTTTGTTTTGAATCCCTTGATAAACAACGGGTCTTCATAAAATAACGATCAAAGGCAGTGTTTATGTGTGTACCTATTTAAAGATTGAAACTTCGTGCGTTCTATTTTTGCCTTAAGATGTGATTATATCTGGCAATATGAAAGGAAAAAACGACAGCGCGTGTAAAAATTGGGTCATTTGATATGCAGGGCCCACAGCTGTATAGTAAAATGGTGCCTGGAATTTATTGATAAGTCTATTTCTGTTTGTCAAAATACATACCGGTATATCCATATACATAGTACATGTTGCGTCATATGTATCACATAATCCTTAAAATTTGTCGTCGATTTTTGATATTAGATGATGTTTGTCGTGTGCGGTTCTCAATGATAGACGAGTTTATCGTATATATATATATGACATCCCCCCCCCCCCAATTCTAACTGTCTCTTGATCACTCTGTCCGTCTCCCATGGACCCTTCCCCATCACCCCTGCCCCACTAGACCTCATTACTGTTTTTCTCTATCTAACGGCATATTTTCACAACTATTTTTGACATTAAATGACTTAAATTGACGATGGGTCGTAAAACAATGATTGTTTTGTTCATTTGTTTTACGATCAGGACAGCAGATCCTTATTGTTTTCTTCAATATTTCCTCTTTAGAACCCACAGAAAACAATCTCCGATTCCACAGGGGGCTCACACAAAATCGTCTCTCACGACAAGCACAACAAGCAGTGGAATACAGCAGGCCAATTATTTCCCCGACCAAGCTGACTATGGTCGTATGACATTTCTTTTGTTCTTGTGTCATATTGCCTTAGCTATATTAAGTCCGTACATGATCTGTACTGTTGATAAAACGTTAACTTAAATGATAATTAGTCTAGCTGCAGCGTTGATTTTACACGAGTCCTAGCCGATCGGGAAGCGTCAGCACTTTCCTTATTTTCTCGTTTATGGAAAGTGCCGACGGTTCCCGATTGGATTCCTAGCTATAAAAGTATGGTCCATACATACATTGTTTGAATACAAACATGGTGTATAAAAGCTTTTAGATTTTATAGGAATAGTCCACACGGATCTCCTTTTAACACAGGCACAATTTAAACACATCTCCTGATTTTATAGGGATAAGCTGGGGCATGTTTGTTTATGCGGAACAACCGGTATTATACAGGTATGATCCCTACACGTTTACTTATTATACAGGTATAATCCCTACACGTTTACTTATTATACAGGTATGATCTCTACACCTTTACTTATTATACAGGTATGATCCCTACACGTTTCCTTATTATACAGGTATGATCCCTACACGTTTACTTATTATACAGGTATGATCCCTACACATTTACTTATTATACAGGTATGATCCCTACACGTTTCCATATTATACAGGTATGATCTCTACACGTTTCCTTATTATATAGGTATGATCCCTACACGTCTTCTTATTATACAGGTTTGATTCCTACACGATTCGTTATGATACAGGTATGGTACCTACACGTTTACTTATTATACAGGTATGGTCCCTTCACGTTTACCTATTATACAGGTATAATCCCCTACACGTTTCCTTATTATACAGGTATGATCCCCTCCACGTTTTCTTATTATACCGGTATGATCCCTACACGTTTCGTTATTATACTGGTATGGTCCCTACACGTTTCCATATTATACAGGTATGGTCCCTACACGTTTCGTTATGATATTGGTATGGTTCCTACACGTTTCCATATCATACAGGTTTGATCCCTACACGTTTCCTTATTATACAGCTATGATCCCTACACGTTTCCATATTGTACAGGTATGATCTCTACACGTTTCCTTATTATACAGCTATGATCCCTACACGTTTCCATATTGTACAGGTATGATCTCTACACGTTCTCTTACTATACAGGTATGATCCCTACACGTTTCCATATTATACAGGTATGATCCCTACACGTTTTCTTATTATACAGGTATGATTCCTACACGATTCGTTAGGATACAGGTATGGTACCTACACGTTTCCTTATTATACAGGTATGGTCCCTTCACGTTTACTTATTATACAGGTATGATCTCTACACGTTTTCTTATTATACAGGTATGATCCCCTCCACGTTTTCTTATTATACAGGTATGATCCCTACACGTTTCGTTATGATACTGGTATTGTCCCTACACGTTTCCATATCATACAGGTATGATTCCTACACGTTTCCTTATTATACAGGTATGATCCCTACACGTTTCCATATTATAAAGGTATGGTCCCTACACGTTTCCATATCATACAGGTATGATCCCTACACGTTTCCATATTATACAGGTATGATCTCTACACGTTTCCTTATTATACAGGTATGATCCCTACACTTTTCCATATTATACATATATGATCCCTACACGTTTCCTTATTATACAGGTATGATCCCTACATGTTTACTTATTATACAGGTATGATCCCTACACGTTTCCTTATTATGCTTACGTATGGTCCTTACCGTTTCCTGATTTTGGAATTTCTATATTTGTTTAACTATCATCATTTATATCCATAATGATTCACCATCAAAACATGTGTAATGCAACAAATTAAACGGCTCTAAATTGAATAACTGGATTTGAATCGGAAGGTAAATAGATTTAAAAAAACTTTTCAATTCAGCCGGATTACAATGGCGCTGCTCAAGTGTTTACGTAACACGGGGGATACAACGGACCGCCATATTTGCAGTGTCTGTTTTCATTACGGAAAATTAATTAACGAAATGTCCTGTTAGCATTTGGTATGTCTTTGTAATCACAACGTTACACGTTTAATCAATCATGTAAAAAATGTACACACTCAAATGATGGAACCAACTTGATTAAAATATCGAAAGAAGAGTAGAACTTTAAATTATCGATCTTGCATAAAAAGTGATTTTGCATATATTTTTTCATCAGCAACGGTTGTGTAATGGCGGAACACGACAGAAGCAATGCCATTCTGCACAAAGTTATTTATGTTCCATTAAAGGAGTTGAATGAGTTTGCCTTTCATCACATTTTTATATAAAAACTGTGTTTGACACAGGCGGTGTCTAATGAATTAGAGAAAAACTCTAGTTTGACATACGTTTGTGAGATACATCGACTTTAAAAACTTACTACCGATCAATGCAGTTACATCACAATTCTCAATTGGCTACGATGTACAGCAGAACATCTTATAAATCAGCTCTCAAACAAGCTTGAGAACTCCCCTCGGGATATTTCGTGTTAATCCGGAATTATCCAGAATCAAATATGTCCGGATTAACGTATTTCAATCAATAATGCTAAAAACTGCAGTTAGGATTTTCATATATTTCGGAAGTGCTGCCTATTTTGATTGGTCTTTCCAGTGTCCAATCAATCTGAAAAAGTCGTCTGTTTAAGAATATCATTATTACTAATTTTTAATTTTCCAATGGCGATTTCGCCAGGACGAAGAAAAAATAAGAGGGCGACCGGTTTATCCGGACCACTCGCCTAACGGACACCTACGTATTTCTGAACTGACCGACTAACTAGATATTACTGTCGACGATGACATTACTCCGAAAAAAAACCTGTTTTGCGGATATAATTCCATATAAAAGAGGTTCTACTTTACAGACCTGCAAAAGCAATACAAATTGCGTACGATAAAAAGTTGTAATTCGACCGCTGCTAATGGGAATAATGGTTGAATATCGGATTAGTGAAAAAAAAACATATATTATTTCTTGTAATCAGACCTGAACGGTTAAGTAATGGTGTAAGTGCCCTCCGAGGGTTGCGCATCTATGTTTGCACATGTTATTGGAAATGTAATCATGAGAACGCCTACATTCACAAACTACTTATACTGGTTTATTGGTTAAAGCTTTCAGAGAGAGCGAATTTGTCAACAAATCTGGAGGGTTCGTTTCACGAGTTAGGAACTGGAGCGGATATTTATCGGTATTCTGTTATAGCTTTGCCAAACAATGTATTAGTGGCCAGTGGTTTTTGTCAAACAAGGCATGATTTTCCTTGATTTTCACGAGGAAAACGTTCACGTATTGACACCATACACTGTTAAATGGTGTACTTACAATGTACGTTCTGCAAAATATCAAAATATACCACCGAATGCTCTTGCGAAACTCTATAATGAAAGAAATGAACACACATACACGCAACTGTGTTAATTCATCAAACAGAAGCACGTGCTGAAAACCACTACCAGCGTGCTATTTTTTTTTTGTCCTCGCCCCCTCCCCTAGATTAAAACAAAAAAACAAAACAAATAAACACTGATCATGTATATAGTCTACTGACAGAGAATTGGCTTTCCTGAATATGGCGGACAAACTCGGCAAACAGTCAACTTTGCGTTTACCAGGAGATTTTCCTGGTGCAGAAAATGCGTTTATGGAAAGCTCAAAGAAATTTCCTAAGTTACCTTGTCATATTTAAAAGTAATTGCTTTTGTTTTCCTATAAATTGTACTTTTGAAATGAGTTTTAAATGGCATACGCTTATTCTTTTGCTTAAACTTCAAACTTAGGGAACAAAAGGTTTGCTATCGGTCTTAGAGCGACACTCTTAACAAATGGACGTCAAATAAACAGAATTATCAAATAAAAAAATGGGGTCATCTGGACGCAATAGACATCATTTACACTGGAGCGGAAACATGTTCGACAGAAATCGAAATTTCATTTGAAATGTTACAACGTGCGCCAACTAATTTTAAATAAATCTGATTACGTCATCATTAACATCGCTCGTTTCCGATTTGTTTAGACACACGAAATCATGTTCTTCCCAATCTAAAAATTAAAATTTATCATTGAACATGTCTCATTTATCAGCGAGCATAATTCGATTGAAAACTGGTATAATTCTCGCAATACAAATGTCAACAAAAATTGAACAAAGGCATGGTACTTTTTTTTTCACTTTTAAAGCGTAAAATTAAATTGACCGGAAACATTACTTAGAAAAGAACCCCACAACATTTTAAATAATTGTGCAGTATTCAGTGATGTTATTTGTATCTTGTTTTATTATCTTTGAAACATGTTTCACGGTTTTCAGAAAGGCTTTATATTCGGGCCAATATACGCTGCACGCCTCTTCAAAATGCAATATACACAAGTTGTGTGTGATCTTGGTTCAGCTATGTGATACTTATATATATGACTGTCATCAATGGCGCGGTAAGCTTAGCATTTACATGAATGCTAAACTATCGCTGCAAAATCGAATCTGAATCATCTTTGTTTCCCCTTTATGCCTCGACCCCTTCGCATGGTAGTGGGCAGTTAATGCATTGATAATAGCGTACGATATTGGTACATGTCTCTTGCGTACAAATGTGTGTGTATTCGCGAACATAACGCCATTGTATTGTGAAGGTCCAAACCCTCTCACAAAGTCATTACAATGAGGACGAAATTGAATCTAGATTTCGTTTGTGTTCCCCTTTCATGGTAACGTATCCCTTTAACAGACACTGGCGAGAACTAGCAATTGATATCGATCTGGCCTAAGAAGCGTACTGGTGATGGAATGCAAGCGGCCGATCTATAATCATACACAGCTAAGTCAAACCGACCATCCTCGGTCTTAAACTTCACTCCTTCCCCCCCAGAGATATAAGCCACTGGTAAAAGTCATATGATTCAATGATGTAACTCTTTCATCGGTTTTATAAGCTTTCTATTTTTCTTTTTTTTTTCTCTCGACTTTACAACACAATATATTATAGGAATACGCAAAACTAATACTTATCGCCTATATTAAACAAAGTAGAGAGACACAAATGATGACTCGCCAGATGCATGGCTAGCTTGCTGCCTCTAAGCTGCATACAGCTTTCCCCAGTTAACACTATATAGCTCTCTATATAAGCCGGCACACTGCGTTCATCAACACGTGAAATCGGCGATTGTTTATAACAGGTTTTCCTCATAAAGTCACCGATTGTTGGCCTCGCGTTCCTGGAGATCTATAAACCCCCTACATCATTGTTTGCTAAATCTGACTTCCATCCAATTTGCCGAAACGGTTGGGTTTTATTTCAACAAGGTCCTACTTCGAGATTTAGGACCATACATCATATAGACACAGCGATAGACCACGGACGGACTAAGGAGGAAAACCGGAGCCGGTACACAAAACCCGGAGGGATTATCGGATATTAGGCGCACGGATAGTGAAAAGTGACATTTATTAGAATGCTCGTTTTTCTTCTGACTTGTAAGTAACCCCCCAGGAACGTGAGAGAATGGGGGATGAATATTGAGTACCTGTCTGCTTTTATCTCCTGTCTCACCTGAACAGCAGAGGAACGGATGGTATATTGCTTGACAGGTAATGTAGGCAAGGTATTGTCAATAAACCCGCGCCACAATACGATGTTTATATTAAAACGCTGACCTAGCCGTACATATATATATATATATATATATATACAGGTATGTACACAGAGTGTGTGCGTATGTGTGTATGTGTAATGTACTCGCATAAGTGAAGATATTGTGTCAACAAACTTAACACCTAGTAGTGCGCGTTGGAGAATCGTCCTGGACTTGTACGGTAAAGTCCCCCTACTGTCAGTAAATACTTTGACAACGGACTGGCGTGCTTGTGATTTTATTTTGTGATGGACTCCTAACAAAAATACTCGGGACGATATATAAACAGACGGGAAATCTCCAACAGAACCATGGTAAGTATATATAACAAACTTTTATCTTCAGATTTCGGTTTAATCTTTATGTACGATGCAAACAAAAATGGAGATTATTTAAAAAAAAATATACCATGCATGTCTTCATGTGTATGCATGACGGGAGTCTCTGTTGTGTTTACATTACATAGATAAAATGCTCATCCTTTTAAATAAAATTTCTTGTACGATATGTACAAAGAGAGGATTATTTGCGAACATGCCCCGAAGTTGGTAGGATCATGATAGAATCTATAGATAGCGGACAAAAATATACATATACCCCCTAAAACCACAGTGTTTGACAGGCGTGGCACATCTGACGAAAGATCTCCCCGACAGACTCAAAATTGGAATTAGAAACGAAAAAAATGTTTAATTTTCATTCGGAGATAAGAGCACACTATATATCCTGCAATCAATACCTGCATATTAGCTAGCCATAAAGTTCCTACACAAGATTGGTCAACTTGACGCGGTATTGTAAACTACTGTAGCAGGCAGACACTGTTTTCATGTGTAGCTTACTAATCATTTATAGTAACTATTAAAGATTTGTGCTGGTACAGTTATAGACAGGTGACAGGAATTTACGGCTTTACGTTATTTCATACATGTTATATATCTCATCTTGTTTGCGTTTATCTGAATTGTTTATTATGCCTTTCTTAGAGCAATTGCCACATGTAAAATGCATCACTCTGTATATTTATCATGCAGTACTGAAAGGATAGAGAGAGGGAAGGGGAGTGATGCAAGGGGCGAGTGAACATGTCCCCTCCCTCCCCTCGCCCCCCCCCCCTCCCCTCGCCCCACTCCCTATCGCCTCTTCATTTGTACATTATATTATTGATATTTCTAGGATTATAATTGTAGATATTTCCACCTTGTATCTGATGATTAATATTTTTTGAAGTTTGTTGTCGAAGAGTCCCGATAAAAAAAATATCAAAATATGCACGAGCGATATTAATGTCGCGGATGTTAGTTGTCATTATAAATTAGAACGAAACGATACATTTACATTTACGATACGATACTGATAAACCGCAATGTTTAAGGTAATAAAGAATGAATGAACTCTCTTTATGAAAGGAAACGATACAGATTGGTAGGTATTTAAACTATTTATATTGCGTCATACAACAGGCCGTTAATACAACAAAACATTCAGTACCTAAACACGCTATCTCAGCCNGCCCCCGTGGGTCGAGTACCGCAAAAAGTGTTGATCTCAGAGGAATTCATTACTTATCAACTGATCGTATATGATATTAAACGACCGATTTAAATATCTGAAATTGAAAATTACTTGAGAGAGGTGAAAGTATTTATTGGTCTGGAAATTCCACACTCAAGTGAACTTTTGGGTATTAAATTCGTCAATTTCCTAAGGACACCAATCAGTATTTGGGGTGCATGAAGTACAAGCATTGCCAAAATGGCATGAACTGACTTGACATGAAATATCTTAAGTGCCCGTTTCACGTATCGAGAGCAATAACGACTACATTTCGGGTATGAAATTGATTTGAAATGAAATGGCTTACAATAAGCCAAACCATGTATTGTGAACTGAGTGCATATAGCGCGTCTTCTCCATAAGCCTGATATTTGATGAATATGTGAAACGGCATCACATCTCTCACGTCTTAGCCTGTCAACTGTTTCTTTAAAGATGGAATTATATTTAAACACCAATGGCATATAGGATGTAGTTAAATAGCGGGCCCCCGGGCCCCCATTTCGGTTTTAGGAGAGGTCGGGTGATATAGACATCAGACATTTTATTGACGATGTGTCAGGCTCCGTGTTTATACATGCCCAATGTTTACACAAAGCCGAGCCATTATAGTCAGTACGCTGTTGTAGTGTGACAAGAATTTCGTGAAGTACCTTCTCAATTTAGGTGATTTTAACGGTTTAAAAGTCTTAATACCATATTATTCACAAGGTATACGTAAGGCGCAGTAGATATGATAAAAACCCATCGGCCATTCACAATAGAATTATTAATTTGTAAGTTTTGCTTTTTGAGATTGTAGATTATTTGTATTCACACTTGAATTCTATTGTGGTTTATTTTCCGACAAAATGCGTGACTTTGTATCCAACAGCGTAATAAACAATTACAGATGATCCATTACAACTACATGTAAAACAATTCGCGTCTATGGTGAACAATGTAGCAGAAAAGACCTACAATTCAATCCATTTTTTTTTAATAAATACCACACACGTATCCCGCGGTACAATGTGTCAGACTCATATGAAAGCTTGACAGCTATTCGATGTATAGATGTAGGGTAAACGCAGCTGTGCACCGGATCAATTAAAGACTGCATCGGGAAACGGAAACCATATTGGAGCATTGTGAAAAGCTGGCTCTGTCAATATTTAGATACCGTGTATAGCCAGGTCTAACAAAGGAACTTCACTGCCCCTAATCACAACATCATGACTTCATTGAACAACATAATCCCTCTTGATATTTATCTTCCGTGAAATGTACCGGAAGTAGGTGGATTGGAAAACCGATCGGCCGCCATATGCAACAGTTTCTCAAGATTAGGACCTTAAATTGGTATTCAGTGAATTGATATTTGAAAAATCGGCTACCAGACCGCGAAAGTCCACATTTATCTAAGTCACAAGTGTACAATTGAACGTAGGTAATAAACAGGATAACATTTATTTAAAAGCTCACGTTTGTTTCCAAATATGCCGGATCAGGCAACTTTATACGGAGCAGACTGGAAATCCGACCTTTGTCAGCAAACCCTGGTATCCCGACACGTTGACAGCAACCCCAAGCTCCCGCCCCTTGTCAGCTATTCCGTGCTCTCTTTCCTTAACTCTAACTTGAAATGTTGACGCTTTTAAATATTTTAGGGAATTATATTCTGTCATATCCCCGTCCGTCACAGGGGTGCACTGGGTTTTGCTATTTGAGAGGGAGTGCTGGTCTGGATGTCGTGCAATTGCACACAGTACACAAATGTATTACATTACGCTTCAGACTATCATCGATATCTCATTTTAATTTTGTTTATATCCCATATATTCTAATCCAGTCTCTGATATCCTCGGTCACCGCACCAATCGATTTACAATCACCCAGTTTGTGCTTACAACCCTCTTGGTGTTATGGAAGCCAGGACGTAAATGATTAGGACTGGTGACAAGTGTCGTTGTGTGTACGACATCCTAGCATCGGTCTATTATCCCTCTCTATTTGTTTTCTCTGGGTTGACAGTATTTCAAAGTGGTAACCAAGTTTAAACAAATATTCACGTAGCCTGTGTATTTAGGAAAAAATCACTCTGATGTCAGTTTCCTTATGCGCTTATTGTTTCTTAGTAGCAAATAATTAAAAAAAAAAATATCAGTTTTTTTCTTGTTTATTCTTTGGACGACCCCAAAATGGAGAGTAAGTGAAAAATCGGTAATTGATAAACTGTAACAACGATAATCGTCAAATAAATGAAACCAATTAATATATATTATAGTCAGGCTAACAACGATAATCGTTAGATAAATAAAAACAACTATGATATATTATAGTCAGGCTAACAACGATAATCGTTGGATAAATAAAAACAATTATTATATATTATAGTCAGGCTAACAACGATAATCGTGAGTAAATAAAAACAATTATATTATAGTCAGGCTAACAACGATAATTGTTAGATAAATAAAAACAATTATATTATAGTCAGGCTAACAACGATAATCGTTAGATAAATAAAAACAATTATGATATATTATAGTCAGGCTAACAACGATAATCGTTAGATAAATAAAACCAAATTAAAGTCAGGTTAGGAACGATAATAGATAAATAAAACAAATCAAAATATATAGTAGTCAGGTTTACAACGAAAATCGTCAGATAAAAAAAAAATACATCGCAATACGCTTAGACACATTTATTATTATTGGGGAAAATGTTAATTGAATTTAGTAAAATCAAACCAAAACAATTAGACGACGGTGTGAAAAGTCTTTTTAAATGACCCAGAACATTAAACGGCGTTTTTGAATAAACAGAAGCTTTGCTATTTTGTTAATAGGTGAGGTGAGTTGCTGGAATAAAACATATCATAATATATTCGTGTCATATTTTATCTAGCTTGAATGTACACTAGTGTTAAGTACTCCTCTCCGCTGATTTTTCGATTGCCCGATCACGTGGGTTTTCTTCGGGTACTCTGGTTTCCCCTCACACAAAGACCCTCCGCGCGCTAACATCCAGGCCAACAAGAGTGATTGATGAAAGAAGAAAGAATTTGTTTCATAATTGTTTTAAAAGAAATAAAATTAGGTTGTGATTGAACTACGTTAGTTTCTCTGCAAGGCCTTGAAACTAGTCAACGATCGTTTTGTAAGATTCACTGTAGTGTTGCTCTGAAATGACTTCCAACCAATCAGTCAATACTTTTAAGTCACGAGATTTACTGTAAAATTTAGTTCATAAATTACCTAAAACCAGTCAACAGCCGTAAAAGAACCATGTTGTAATTGAACCACGATTTTTTATTATTACTCTAAAATACCTTGAAAACAGCCAGAAATCTTTTAGGCGTTAGAGTATGTCGAGAACCAGATTGTGATGGTGACGAGAGGTCTGCTGAAGAGCAGCTCTGAACTGACCCCGAGCTGGAGTTTTTGTTTATTTTGGTAATGACACGTACGCTAAATCAATTATTTACTATAGAGGTATAATAAATCCAGCAAGAAGGTAAATATAGTCTCTCTCTCTGCTAAATACATTTCATACAAAGCGTATCGGTATTTACAATAACACATTGACCTGAAATCACTAAATACTACAAAGTCGGATGCATAAACGTTCTTAAACCACCGCCATTAACGTCTTGAAACTAGAATTCAGATACACAGTGTACGTTTAACCCTTTCACCACTGTAGACCATAATGGACGCATCCAGATCAGTGCATGGTAGAGTCTACTTGAGTTAGATAGGGGTGAAAGGGTTAAGGCAGACTAACGTCCCTCCTATCATAATAACCAGTGTTTTTGTATTGAATAAAGAATCTAGAGAATTAAACCTCAACCAGAATTTTAACGATTCATCTTTCATGTTTGTTAATTGCTTATGCATATTGCAATAGCAAACATCTCAAGCTAAGGACCACCAACGAGTTTTTGTTTCTGTAGTAAACCAACCTACACTTTGACTAACCAACTTCCTGTTTACCATGCATTCTTTGCGTGTCTGTGTAGACAATCACATGATCATGTTCAGTTACTGTTTTGAAGCATCTTTGATAGGACAACTTGTGTGAAAAATATGGATATGCTACTGCCGTTGATCATTATGTCATACTAACTCAAGGTCTCAATGATAGCTTCATGATAGGGACTTAAGCAGGTCTATCAAATTAACAATTCAGTATAAGGAGGTACGATAATATTTCTATATATATATATTATAAAAAGAAAAATTCTCAACAACGAGTCTTTCTTTTTATAATATTTCTTCGTCCGTAAGGATAATTTTTTTCTGATTTATAATACATATATATATATTTTTGTCGCTCATTGTAAACCTACTGTCACAATCACAACCAATTCATGTCTTCGAAAATTTAATTAGATGTCAACTTTTATTTTTGAGAAAAGCATTCTTGCATGTTTCTGCTACATACATACATCACTTCGAACATTTCGTTATTGTATTTTTGAGGCTTTATTTGTGTTAGCATATATAACATATCCGGGGTAGGTTCTGTACTAGTTTATGTTTTCAAAGTTACATATTTTCCGTTTTCTTTGATACAAAATGTATGCACTTCCGGTACATGTGTTGTATTTGTCTACGATAGGATGCGATAACATACGTACTTCCGGTTTTCTAATATTCTTTGTTTCTGTTACGTGTCACTTAACAATATTTCATTTGCAAAAAAAATGTAAACGTTCAAAAAAGGAACAAGCACAAGAAATGAACAGAGGGATTACCTAACACAGATTAAACTTACGCAAATAATTCAAACAGTTCGTTTTGAAATGATTCCTGTATTTCTGGCAACTCCACGGGACTTCACGTGTCTTGACTAAAAGGCATGCTGCTGACATCGAGGTCGGTCAGTGCAGGTCTGTTGTTACATGCACACCAGCACGCTCTTTGTGGCATAAATTACGGGGCGACGTAATATGTAGATCAATGAAAGAAGGCTAAAGTAACCAATAAATCCCCCGAAGCGAAAGCAGGCTGCTCACTTTCTCTCACGAACACTTTTTTATCGACTAATTAGGACGTTGATTATGTGATTTTAGACATAGAACCCTACTTAACTAACACTCGAAGCACAATCGATTACACAGACCGTACATTTCCCTCTTGGTTTTAAAATAAACATTTCTGTTGGGCAGTCCAGAGGGCAGGGACAGAGGCACGAGAGAAGAGGCCGGTTAGAACAAGCTAGAGTAATGCTGCTCCATTATTAGGTAGAAACAGTTGATTGATGACGGACACTCCTGTTTTCGTCTCAGTGCTTATCTTTCTTTATATAGCCACAGATAGATATTTTAAGGAATCTTTATAGATATACGGTCTATATATATTTACCTTAAACGGTACCCGCCAAGAATCGGTACGAGGCACATAATGTAGGAACTCTGATACCGTTGCGCCTAACTTCCAATAATAGCTCAAAGACTGACAAATCTACGAGGGCACGGGATAGGGGTCTGAGTTTAAACTCACTTATGCCACGAGCATTTGTGTAAGAGAACGGAGAATATCGAAGTTTCCCACTGGTGACAATCTACATGACTCATAATTCATTTTTTTTCACCAGCAACTACACATGTTCCGTATCAAATATTATGTTTATTCCATATATCCCATATCCTTATTTTTTCTTTGAATATGTATTTTTTATAACCAGAGATCTTATGGCAATAAAATCTTATCCTTACCGACTGTATGGAGATCATACGCACACACAACAGAACTAATTTGAGAATTCAATTTATTATACATTCAATATATCAGAGAAGTGTTAACTGCTTCAACCAGACAACTGCAATTAGACTCCCAAGTGCCACTTTTTGCTTGTCAAGAGCTGTACATCAAAAACATATTACCTTATACTTCACTTATAAGTATGCTTGCTGTTTTTCAGTACGGTTTCGTAAACTACGCCCTCGAGCTTTTGGTTGTCCGGAATTTCGGCGAGGAGACATGGGAGAAAATCAAGTGAGTTATTTTTTTTTCATTCTATGACAAAATACATTAAGCTGAGAATATTATGCGGATGATAATGAGAAATGTTTTGTACGGATTATCCTGGTTTTCCATTAGTAGAACATGTATCAATTGTACTGTGTCTGTGCGTGTCGTCTGCGTACCCTAATCCTTTATATATATATATACCAGTAACAAGAAGTATCTACATAGACGTTTTGAGCTTGGCATTTATACACGTTCTCTCCCACAGTGATCGGTGTTTTAAGTCTTAAAAAAGGCCGAAAGATGTATGAGGATTGTTCAAATGACGAATGAAGAAATGATGGATGTATGGCTGAACACGAGATTAATCGAAAAAACACGTACATGTATATGCATAAAAAGCGTGTTATACCTCGATTGGATAAGATTTACTAGTCCCATCTTTACATTCCCCTCTAAATCTTACATGAGAACAATACATACATCTATATAGACAAAAATAGTAAAAAAACTTCCTTGAATACAAATGTGTGTAAAAACTGCTTCCTTAAAATCAGAGAGGAAGGAAAGGACAACACATGTTGAGGCGGTTTTATATCATGAAACATGTATATTCAAACAACGTGTTTTCGGATCAATGTTGAATCATAAAATTATCTACACAATTAATTCACATATCGCCGGAATAGGGTTGTCTCCCCTTGGTATGTATCCCTGTCGGCTGATGTAATATCACAGTGAGGTGGCGCTGTCTGTTTGCGGCAGAAAGATATACGGCTACGGTATCCACAGATGGTGGGGTCATTCTAGGGCTTCTCCAGAGAGCCATCCTACTGAAGTGTCCTAATCTATTTATGTAGATGACTCACCGCCATTTCACATTCTTCTGACAACGGGCTACCCGAGAGGGTACTCGATAGATAGTTCCTGATGTGGCTTCAGGAAAATTGGACATTATTGAGTCACGATGATCTAACACAAACACACCAGGCAATGACTAGGATATCAAAGGTCTTGTAAAGATGCTTTTTCGTTGACGTTGGATAACCTAAATTATTATTTTTTTACTGGAAAAAAAATCCGGAGTAGAAAATACTGTAATGAAAACACTACAGGAACTGATTGGTGACCCCGTGTAACCTCCCTGTCTGCCTGCTGTCATAAGAGGCTACTCACTTTGGGACTCCTGCAGACTCGGATGATTTCTCACGCGTCTTTTGTTAAGGCGACATCGAAAAATATCCCAAAACAAAACGGAAAACAAAACACACAACTGATCTGCTGCCTCCACTGCCTCCACTGCAACACTTGGGATCCGTTTCTTTTCATTTCTTACTTCTCTTCTCAATCTTTCCGACAGTGTCTCCCTAGGTACCCGTCTTTATACAATATGACCTAAGCAGTTGAGAGGACGTTAAACCCCAATACACGAAAACAAAAATACAGCAAGTAGATGATGGAGCACTTCAGGTGCCTCATTATGTCAAAGTACAATTTCCCCGGGATAACCAGGACACGATTACATTGCCCTTCACTGTGTCACCTGATTTTGGCTACGAGCCCGCCATCACCAGCAAGATATATCAAAGGAGACACCACCGAAAAAATGTGGGCAAGTAAGAAAAGCAAATATTGAATTGCCAAGTGCCGCAATGGAAGCAGCAGATCACTGAATTTTGTTCCTCCAATGTCCCCTTAGCAGACGACACAAAAAACCCGGATTGCGCAGATGTCCTTTTTACATGTAGTAGTGTCTCATGATGCTACAACAGGCCAGGGTCCGTATTCATGAAACCGTTCTAAAGCTCAAGCATGGATTTTGTGCTCAAGCCAAATTTCTCGTTTACGTTTTAAATTAATAAACAAGTCTTATTTCGTCAATGATTTGGAAAGAAATTGAAGAGACTTAAGGCAAAATACTGTTTTTAATGTTCACATTTGACTTTTTGATCATTTGAAATGTATTGATTAAGCGAGTTTCAAGAAAGTTGGTTTGAGCACAAAATCAATGCTTGAGCATGAGAACGGTTTTATAAATATATACGGGCCTAGCCCTTTAACAACGACGCCTTTGAACCGGCAGAGGTCGCCCATTAAGTGACGTCACTTTATGTTATAGTTATCATGACATACTTTAAAAAGACGTTTCACGAGCATAAACAAATTGTTTTGTTCCAGTGTGCATTGAAGCCACGCAATCAATCAATGTTCTGATATAATTGATGTTGTCAATGGTATTACATGGCTTTTTTGAAGTATGTTTGTGATCCACCAAGTGTTTTTCAATTGTAATTGTTATGATGTTTGATATTAGTTGACCTTGAATCACTTCATTAAATGGAATACACATGTACACGCAATTTGGTTTAGTTTGAATAGGAGAAGGGACTAGCTGATGGACCTTTATTAAACCCACTCATATGTTCGAAAACATATTAACTTTTGTTATCTAAGTAACATATCATGTCTCCCTACCCAATCTGTCTTTTGTTAAACACGATCATATTTCATTAAAAGGATTCAGCAAGAAAGTGTATCAAATTTTCATTTATGCATGCATGTGATATTACAAAAAAACAGATATTTCGCTTGATTTAAGCTAGAAGCATATATATCAATATTTCAAATCAATTTGTATTTCTATTAAAACCAATCTATTTTATTTACATTTTGCAATATAAGATATATATTGGTATTTCACATCCATCTGTGTGTTTTTTTTTTTTTTTTTTTTATATAAAACGATCCATTTCATTTAGAGTTTGCATCATAAATGTATATCAAAACATAGATTTATACCCAACTGGAACAAGTGAGAAGTTGTAGATCAATTGGTTCTTTTAACACAGCGAAATACGCATGTTTTCCTCGCAATACACTTCCCTGTGTTACACTACATGCCATACGACTCGGCGTAGTGGTTCATTGTACTTACTTCTATAGTTGTTATTACTTTTGTCATTGGCAGATAGCATTACAAAGTATTATGCTTCAAATTTATTTCTTCTTAACTTTTGCATATTGCCGGAAGCTTGACGAAAATTGAATTAAAGGATAGCAATAGAAAATCGAGAAGTCAGTAGAAGGAAAATAAGAAGTTGAAAGAATTTAACGCTGAAACTCATTTAATTTAACAGCTTCTTTGAATATCGCACTATGTCATTCTAAATTCGTCAAATTACGGCTTAATTCTCGCTAACAAGATTTATTTCGCTTCTGGTAGGTTTCTTTGGCTGAGGAGATCTATTCATTCAATTACAACTCGTTAGATAGCAGCTTCAGGAATGCTGTTGCTACCATTATGAGGTCCATCAAGCTCTGTTCTCCTCGATCGAAGAAGAACGAACCTGACATCCCCCTGGGGGTGGGGGGTTGGGGGTGGAGGTGATATACACATCGTAATCAATTGCCGAGGTTTACGCATTTTCTGGTTGGGTGGTGAAGTGGATAGCGCACTTCCCTTTTCACTAAGATGGCCGGGGTTCGATTCCCCGATCGGACGTGAAAGGTATGGTGTCATCTTCCCGATCACGTGGGTTTTCTCCGGGTACTCCGGTTTCCTCCCACACTAAGATCCCCGCGCACTAACAACCGGGCCAACAAGAGTGATTCAGAAAGTTGACATAAAAATTTTCATAATTTTTGAAATATAAATAGTGTTTCTTACTGTAATAGAGTTTCGAGCAGTTATGTCTGTATTGTATTTTATGACATCACTTTTTTTTAAATTTATATTGAGATTTACATATTTTCATGTATATTTTGAACAGAGATTAAATTGATCGTGAATTTAAATGTGTTGAGAATATAAATTCAGACATTTTGTTGTTTTTACAGATTTAAGTTCTCGTCCATAATTTATAAAACACGTAATAATACCCTTAAAATAAAGCAAAATGCAATGTTACTGAACACATGTCCAATTGTATGTGCAGTATTTTGATTGATAACAAAAATTGACATACACGTATATTCCTCTGATAAGAACCACAACGCTGACATGATAGCTCAATGCATAACGGGGCTGCGGTGGCCAAGTGGTTAAGGCGTCTGACATTCTGCTAACACTAGCCCTCCACCACTGGGTCACGGGTTTGTTACCTACGTGGGGCAGTTGCCAGATTGGATTGTGAGACAGCTTTGTTACTAGAAATATTTGGAAAAGTAAAAAAGGTAACACGGCTGAAGAGTGAAACAAACAAATTAGTGTTGTCTTGATTAACGAAATTTGGTAATGGGACAACCAGATTAGTGAAGGCTGGACTAACAAGGCCGAATATTTAGACAACCAGATTTGTGGTGCTTGATTAACGAAGCCGGATAGTGGGATAACGAGATTAGTGAAGGCTTGAAGTACAAAGCTGGATAGTGGGATAATCAGATTAGTGAAGGCTTGATGTACGAAACTGGATAGCGGGATAAGCAGATTAGGGTAGGCTTGATGTACGAAGCTGGATAGTGGGATAACCAGATTATTGAAGGCTTGATGTACGAAACTATATAGTGGGATAACCAGATTAGTGAAGGCTTGATGTACGAAGCTGGATAGTGGGATAACCAGATTATTGAAGGCTTGATGTACGAAACTGGACAGTGGGATAACCAGATTAGTGAAGGATTGAAGTATGAAGCTGGATAGTTGGATAATCAGATAAGTGAATGATTGATGTACGAAACTGGATAGTAGGATAACCAGATTATAGTGAAGGGTTGATGTAAGAAGCCGGATAGTGGGATAACCAGATTAGTGAAGGCTTGATTTAGGAAACTGAATAGTGGGATAACCAGATTAGTGAAGGCTTGATGTACGAAATTTGATAGTGGGATAACCAGATTAGTGAAGGATTGATGTACGAAACTGGATAGTGGGATTACCAGATTAGTGAAGGCTTGAAGTATGAAGCTGGATAGTGGGATAACCAGATTAGTGAAGACTTGAAGTACGAGGCTGGATAGCTGGATAACCAGATTAGTGAAGGCTTGAAGTATGAAGCTGGATAGTTGGATAACCAGATTAGGGTAGGCTTGAAGTACGAAAATGGATAGTGGGATAACCAGATTAGTGAAGGCTTGATTGACGAAACTGGATAGTGGGATAACCAGATAAGTGGAGGCTTGATGTACGAAACTGGATAGCGGGAAAACCAGATTAGTGAAGGATTGATGTACGAAACTGGATAGTGGGATAACCATATTATTGAAGGCTTGATGTACGAAACTGGATAGTGGGATAACCAGATTAGTGAAGGATTGATGTACGAAACTGGATGGTGGGATAACCAGATTAGTGAAGGCTTGAAGTACGAAACTGGATAGTGGACTAACCAGATTAGTGAAGGCTTGATGTACGAAACTCGATAGTGGGATAACCAGATTAGTGAAGGCTTGATGTACGAAACTGGATAGTGGGATAACCCGATTAGTGAAGGATTGATGTACGAAACTGGATGGGGGGATAACCAGATTAGTGAAGGCTTGAAGTACGAAACTGGATAGTGGGATAACCAGATTCGTGAAGGATTGATGTACGAAACTGGATAGTGGGATAACCAGATTAGTGAAGCTTGATGTACGAAACTGGATAGTGGGATTACCAGATTATTGAAGGCTTGATGTACGAAACTGGATAGTGGGATAATCAGATTAGTGAAGGCTTGGTGTACGAAACTGGATAGTGGAATAACCAGATTATAGTGAAGGGTTGATGTATGAAGCCGGATAGTGGGATAACCAGATTAGTGAAGGCTTGATGTACGAAACTGAATAGTGGGATAACCAGATTAGTGAAGGCTTGAAGTACGAAGCTGGATAATGGGATAACCAGATTAGTGAAGGCTTGAAGTATGAAGCTGGATAGTTGGATAACCATATTAGTGAAGGCTTGAAGTACGAAGCTGGATAACCAGATTAGTGAAGGCTTGAAGTATGAAGCTGGATAGTTGGATAACCAGATTAGTGAAGGCTTGATGTACGAAACTGGATAGTGGGATAAAACAGATTAGTGAAGGCTTGAAGTACGAAACTGGATAGTGGGATAATCAGATTAGTGGAGGCTTGATGTACGAAACTGGAAAGCGGGATAAAACAGATTAGTGAAGGCTTGAAGTATGAAGCTGGATAGTTGGATAACCAGATTAG